>NC_073357.2:40612500-40817500 GCF_027580225.2 Misgurnus anguillicaudatus | reverse complement strand
TTTCTAACTGATGGGACCTTCCGAATTCCTAAACGGGGCTCTCAAACACCCCAAAATTTCCATTGACTTAACATTGAGACAAACTTTGACGGGTCATAGCTGCGAGTGAGAAACTTGTAGAAACTTGTGGCTTACCACATTTAAGGAGGCTGACAGGCTCTGTAAGAACATACATCACAATGGGGTGTCAGCTGTACCCCTGGGGTGTAAGAGGCCCCCAAAATTTCCCATTGACTTATAATGGGGCAGGAAACATGCCCATAAAAGGGAATAAAGCGCCCCAGATGGAATATCTTCACTTTAGAGTGTCGTAGAGACATGGGGGTGGGCTCATTTTACTCAGGCATCCAATCAGTCTCTTAGGATCACCCCAGAGCTATTAAGCCACGCCCCTAGCAACAATTTTGGGTACCCTAGCAACATCTCCCATAGACTACCATTATAAAAAGCCCAGATGGATATCTTTGCACCAGAGTGTCATAGAGACATAGGGGTGGGCTCATTTTACTCAGGCATCCAATCAGTCTCTTAGGATTCTTATTGAGGTATTAAGCCACGCCCCTAGAAACCAAATATGAACACCCTAGCAACATAATAAACAAAGCCTTATATCTCTGGATCTGAACATCATAGAGACATGGGGGTTGGGTCTTTGGGTCATGTTAGCTTCATGCTAGCTCCATGCTAAGTCATACTAGCTCCATGCTAGTTTCATGCTAGCTTTATGCTAATTTCATAATAAATCTTGCTAACTTCATACTAAATCATGTTAACTTCATGTTAAATCTTGTTAGCTGCACGCTAAATAGTGCTAGCTTCATGCTAATCATGTTAGCTTCACGTTAAATCATGCTAGCTTCATGCTAATCATGCGAGCTTCATGCTAATCATGCTAACTTCATGCTAATCATGCTAGCCTCATGCTAGCTTAATGCTAATCATGCTAGCTTCATGCTAATCATGCTAGCATCATGCTAACTTCATGCTAATCATTTTAAAATCATGCTAGCTTCATGCTAATCATGCTAACTTCATGCTAATCATGCTAGGATCATGCTAGCTTCATGCTAATCATGCTAGCATCATTCTAGCTTCATGCTAATCATGCTAACATCATGCTAGCTTCATGCTAATCATGCTAGCTTCATGCTAATCATGCTAGCATCATTCTAGCTTCATGCTAATCATGCTAACATCATGTTAGCTTCATGCTAAAATAATGCTAACTTCATGCTAATCATGCTAGCTTCATGCTAGCTTCATGCTAAAATCATGCTAGCTTCATGCTAATCATGCTAACATCATGCTAACTTCATGCTAATCATGCTAGCATCATGCTAGCTTCATGCTAATCATGCTAGCATCATTCTAGCTTCATGCTAATCATGCTAACATCATGCTAGCTTCATGCTAATCATGCTTGCTTCATGCTAGCTTCATGCTAATCATGCTAGCATCATTCTAGCTTCATGCAAATCATGCTAACATCATGCTAGCTTCATGCTAATCATGCTAGCATCATTCTAGCTTCATGCTAATCATGCTAACATCATGTTAGCTTAATGCTAATCATGCTAGCATCATGCTAGCTTCATGCTAAAATCATGCTAGCTTCATGCTAATCATGCTAACATCATTCTAGCTTCATGCTAATCATGCTAACATCATGCTAGCTTCATGCTAATCATGTTAGCTTCATGCTTCTCATGTTAGCATCATGCTAAATAATGCTAAATCATGCTACCTTCATACTTAAACATACTAACAACCAGATAGCCTTCTAAACTAAACTTCTGTCAAACCGTTTCAAACATTCAGGCTACGCTTTTTCAAGCCAACATAAAGTTTGTCCTCAAACTTTAATATCTAGTTATTATTATTATGTTGGCTTGAGAAAGCCAACATACTGTTGTTGCACTTAAACTTATTATTATTATTCTTTTTCTTCTGACCTAAAAATTTCTAACTCTAACTCCTCCTAGAGCTTTCAAGCTACAGCCACCAAACTTTGCACAGACCTTCAGTCTGATCTGAGGAGGTGTGCTATATCTTTTCTAAGGGATCGGACTTACGGTTCTCCTAAACCGTCCGATCAAACATCCCAAAAAAGTCCCATAGACTTACATTCATAGAATGTTTAGGCTGAGTGTTTATTTTCAAATTCTAACTGTCAACTCTCATTCATACAAATACATTACATCATCTCTCAACCTCTCTCAGTCTATCTCTGTCTCACAAAACTCACTCAATAGCACAGACAAACACAACTACACACACACACACACACACACACACACACACACACACACACACACACACACACACACACAGACACACAACCACACAGACACACAACCACATACAACTACACACAGACACACAACTACACACAGACACACAATTACACACACAAACACAAAATTATATATAACATACTGTCACAAAAACACAAACATGCACACACACACACACACACACACACACACACACACACACACACACACACAACTACACACAGACACACAACCACAAAATTACACATACAAACACAATATTACACACACAAACACAATATTACACACCCAATCATACTCACACAAACACACACATAAATGTCCCAACTGCCCTAAATGCCCCATTCTGCCCCAAATGCCTCATCTGCCCCAACCGCCCCATTTTGCCCCAAATGCCCCATTTGCCCCAATTGGCCAATTCTGCTCCAAATGCCTCATCTGCCCCAAATGCCTCATCTGCCCCAACTGCCCCATTCTGCCCCAAATGCCTGATCTGCCCCATTCTGCCCTAAATGCCCGATCTACCCCAAATGCCCCATCTGCCCCAACTACCCAATTCTGCCCCAAATGCCCCAACTACCCTAAATGCCCCAACTGCCTCATCTGCCCCAACTGCCTTAAATGCCCCAACTGCTCTAAATGCCCCAACTGCCCAAAATACCCCATCTGCCCCAAATGCCCCGTCTGCCCCAACTACTCAATTCTGCCCCAAATGCCCCAACTGCCCCATCTGCCCTAAATGCCCCAACTGCCCCATTCTGCCCCAACTGCCCCATTCTGCCCTAAATGCCCCAACTGCCCTAAATGCCTCAAATGCCCCAACTGCCTCATCTGCCCCATTCTGCCCCAACTGCCCTAAATGCCCCAACTGCTCTAAATGCCCTAACTGCCCTAAATGCCCCATCTGCCCCAATTATCCAAGTCTGCCCCTAATTCCCACACGACCCTAAAAGCCCCATCAGCCCCAAATTCCCCTTTCTGCCCCAACTGCCCAATTCTGCCCCAACTAACCCATCTGCCCCAACTAACTTAACTGCCCCAACTGCCCTAAATGCCCCATCTGCCCCAATTATCCAATTCTGCCCCAAATGCCCCAACTACCCTAAATGCCCCATCTGCCCCAAATGCCCCATTCTGCCCCAACTGCCCAATTCTGCCCCAACTAACCCATCTGCCCCAACTAACTTAACTGCCCCAACTGCAGCTCCAGCTATTACTCTCAGACTAGGCTTTCTCAAGCCAACATAAAGTTTGTTCACAAACTTTAACCTCATCTAGTTATTATGTTGGCTTGACAAAGCCAACATACTGTTCTTCGATCTAAGCTTATTATTATTATTATTATTCTTCTTCTGTTCATACTTTTTACCAATTGTAACTCCTCCTAGAGCTTTCAAGCTACACCCACAAAACTTAACAAAACTTTTAAGACTGGTCCGTAGATAGGTGCTATGCCTTTTCTAACTGATGGGACCTACCGAATTCCTAAACGGGGCGCTCAAACACCCCAAATTTTCCATTGACTTAACATTGCGACAAACTTTGACGGGTCATAGCTGCAAGCGAGAAATTTGTACAAACTTGTGGGTTACCACATTTGCAGAGGCTGGCAGGCTCTGTAAGAACATACATCACATTGGGGTGTAAGTTTCACCCCTGGGGTGTAGGAGGCCCCCAAAATTCCCCATTGACTTATAACGGGGCAGGAAACACGCCCATATAAGGGAATAAAAACGTTCCAGATGGAATATCTTCGCTTTACAGTGTCATAGAGACATGGGGGTGGGCTCATTTTACTCAGGCATCCAAACAGTCTCTCTGGATCATCCCATAGCAATTAAGCCACGCCCCTAGCAACCATTTTTGGGCACCCTAGCAACATCTCCCATAGACTTCCATTATAAAATGCCCAGATGGATATCTTTGCAGCACAGTGTCACAGAGACATGGGGGTGGGCTCATTTTACTCAGGCATCTAATCAGCCTCTAAGGATTCTTATTGAGCTATTAAGCCACGCCCCTAGCAACCAAATATGAGCACCCTAGCAACATAATAAACAAAGCCTTATATCTCTGGATCTGAACATCATAGAGACATGGGGGTTGGGTCTTTTGGTCATGTTAGCTTTATGCTAGCTTCAAGCTAAGTCATACTAGCTTCATGCTAGTTTCATGCTAGCTTTATGCTAATTTCATAATAAATCTTGCTAACTTCATGCTTATTCATGTTAGCATCATGCTAGCTTCATGCTAATTCATGTTAACATCTTGCTAGCTTCAAGCTAATTCATGTTAACATCATGCTAGCTTAATGCTAATTCATGTTAGCATCATGCTAGCTTCATGCTAATTAATGTTAGCATCATGCTAGCTTCATGCTAATTCATGTTAGCATCATGCTAGCTTCATGCTAATTCATGTTAGCTTCATGCTAGCTTCATGCTAATTCATGTTAGCTTCATGCTAGCTTCATGCTAATTCATGTTAGCATCATGCTAGCTTCATGCTAATTCATGTTAGCATCATGCTAGCTTCATGCTAATTCATGTTAGCATCATGCTAGCTTCATGCTAATTCATGTTAGCATCATGCTAGCTTCATGCTAATTCATATTAGCATCATGCTAGCTTCATGCTAACTTCATGCTAATTCATGTTAGCATCATGGTAGCTTCATGCTAATTCATGTTAGCATCATGCTAGCGTCATGCTAATTCATGTTAGCATCATGCTAGCTTCATGCTAATTCATGTTAGCATCATGCTAGCTTCATGCTAATTTATGTTAGCATCATGCTAGCTTCATGATAATTCATGTTAGCATCATACTAGCTTCATGCTAATTCATGTTAGCATCATGCTAGCTTCATGCTAACTTCATGCTAATTCATGTTAGCATCATGCTAGCTTCATGCTAATTCATGTTAGCATCATGCTAGCTTTATGCTAATTCATGTTAGCATCATGCTAGCTTCATGTTAATTCATGTTAACATCATGCTAGCTTCATGCTAATTCATGTTATCATCATGCTAGCTTCATGCTAGCTTCATGCTAATTCATGTTAGCATCATGCTAGCTTCATGCTAACTTCATGCTAATTCATGTTAGCATCATGCTAGCTTCATGCTAATCATGCTAACTTGATGCTAGCTTCATGCTAATAATGTTAGCTTCATGCTAGCTTCATGCTAATTCATGTTAGCATCATGCTAGCTTCATGCTATTTCATGTTAGCATCATGCTAGCTTCATGCTAATCATGTTAACTTGATGCTAGCTTCATGCTAATCATGTTAGCTTCATGCTAATCATGTTAGCTTCATGCTAGCTTTAGGCTAATCATGCTAACTTTATGTTAAATCAGGCTAGCTTCATACTTAAACATACTAACAGCCAGATAGCATACTAAACTAAACTTCTGTCAAACCGTTTTTAACATTCAGGCCAGGCTTTGTCAAGCCAACATAAAGTTTGTCAACAAACTTTTCTATCTAGTTATTATTATGTTGGCTTGTCAAAGCCAACATACTGTTCTTCGATCTAAGCTTATTATTATTATTCTTCTTCTGTTCATACTTTTTACCAATTGTAACTCCTCCCAGAGCTTTCAAGCTACACCCACAAAACTTTACAAAACTTTTAAGACTGGTCCGTAGATGGGTGCTATGACTTTTCTAACTGATGGGACCTACCGAATTCCTAAACGGGGCCCTCAAACACCCCAAATTTTCCATTCACTTAACATTGCGACAAACTTTGACGGGTCATAGCTGCAAGCGAGAAATTTGTAGAAACCTGTGGGTTACCACATTTGAAGAGGCTGGCAGGCTCTGTAAGAACATACATCACATTGGGGTGTAAGTTTCACCCCTGGGGTGTAAGAGGCACCCAAATTTCCCCATTGACTTATAATGGGGCAGGAAACATGCCCATATAAGGGAATAAAAGCGTCCCAGATGGAATATCTTCACTTTAGAGTGTCGTGGAGATATGGGGGTGGGCTCATTTTACTCAGGCATCCAATCAGTCTCTGAGGATTCTTATTGAGGTATTAAGCCACGCCCCTAGCAACCAAATATGAGCACCCTAGCAACATAATAAACAAAGCCTTATATCTCTGGATCCGAAAATCATAGAGACATGGTCTTTGGGTCATGTTAGCCTTATGTTAGCTTCATGCTAAGTCATACTAGCTTCATGCTAGTTTCTTGCTAGCTTTATGCTAATTTCATAATAAATCTTGCTAACTTCATGCCAAATCATGTTAGCATCATGCTAGCTTTATGCTAATTCATGTTAGCTTCATGCTAGCTTCATGCTAATTCATGTTAGCATCATGCTAGCTTCATGCTAATTCATGTTAGCATCATGCTAGCTTCATGCTAATTCATGTTAGCATCATGTTAGCTTCATGCTAATTCATGTTAGAATCATGCTAGCTTCATGCTAATTCATGTTAGCATCATGTTAGCTTCATGCTAATTCATGTTAACATCATTCTAGCTTCATGCTAATTCATGTTAGCATCATGCTAGCTTCATGCTAATTCATGTTAGCATCATGCTAGCTTCATGCTAATTCATGTTATCATCATGCTAATTCATGTAGCATCATGCTAATTCATGTTAGCTTCATGCTAATTCATGTTAGCATCATGCTAATTCATGTTAACATCATGCTAACTTCATGCTAATTCATGTTAGCATCATGCTAGCTTCATGCTAATTCATGTTAGCATCATGTTAGCTTCATGTTAAATCGTGTTAACATCATGCTAATTTATGTTAGCATCATGCTAATTCATGTAAGCCTCATGCTAGCTTTATGCTAAATCATGTTAGCATCATGCTAGCTTCATGCTAATTCATGTTAGCATCATGTTAGCTTCATGCTAATTCATGTTAGCATCATGCTAGCTTCATGCTAATTCATGTTATCATCATGCTAATTCATGTAGCATCATGCTAATTCATGTTAGCTTCATGCTAATTCATGTTAGCATCATGCTAATTCATGTTAGCATCATGCTAGCTTCATGCTAATTCATGTTAGCATCATGCTAGCTTCATGCTAATTCATGTTAGCATTATGCTAATTCATGTTAGCATCATGCTAATTCATGTTAGCATCATGCTAATTCATGTTAGCATCATGTTAGCTTCATGCTAATTCATGTTGGCATCATGCTAGCTTCATGCTAATTCATGTTAGCATCATGTTAGCTTCATGCTAATTCATGTTAGCATCATGCTGGCTTCATGCTAATTCATGTTAGCATCATGCTAGCTTCATACTAATTCATGTTAGCATCATGCTAATTCATGTTAGCTTCATGCTAATTCATGTTAACATCATGTTAGCTTCATGCTAATTCATGTTAGCATCATGCTAACTTCATGCTAATTCATGTTAGCATCATGCTAGCTTCATGCTAATTCATGTTAGCTTCATGCTAATTCATGTTAACATCATGTTAGCTTCATGCTAATTCATGTTAGCATCATCTTAGCTTCATGCTAAATCATGTTAGCATCATGCTAGCTTCATGCTAATTCATGTTAGCATCATGCTAATTCATGTTAGCATCATGCTTACCCATGCTAATTCATGTTAACATCATGTTAACTTAGTGCTAAATCATGTTAACATGCTAACTTTTTGTTAAATCATGTTTACGGAAAGTTAGACTACTAAACTAAACTTGTTTTAAGTTTCTCTCAAACTTTTTTAAACGTTCAGGCCAGGCTTTGTCAAGCCAACATAAAGTTTGTCTTCAAACTTTTCTATCTAGTTATTCTTTTTCTTCTGAGACTAAAATTTCTAACTCTAACTCGTCCTAGAGCTTTCAAGCTACAGCCATCAAACTTTGGACAGACCTTCGGTCTGATCTGACGAGGTGTGCTATATCTTTTCTAACTGATGGGACCTTCCGAATTCCTAAACGGGGCGCTGAAACACCCCAAAATTTCCATTGACTTAACATTGAGACAAACTTTGACGGGTCATAGCTGCGAGGGAGAAACTTGTAGAAACTTGTGGCTTACCACATTTAAGGAGGCTGACAGGCTCTGTAAGAACATACATCACAATGGGGTGTAAGTTGTACCCCTGGGGTGTAAGAGGCCCCCAAAATTTCCCATTGACTTATAATGGGGCAGGAAACATGCCCATAAAAGGGAATAAAGCACCCCAGATGGAATATCTTCACTTTAGAGTGTCGTAGAGACATGGGGGTGGGCTCATTTTACTCAAGCATCCAATCAGTCTCTTAGGATCGCCCCAGAGCTATTCAGCCACGCCCCTAGCAACAATTTTGGGTACCCTAGCAACATCTCCCATAGACTACCATTATAAAAAGCCCAGATGGATATCTTTGCACCAGAGTGTCATAGAGACATAGGGGTGGGCTCATTTTACTCAGGCATCCAATCAGTCTCTTAGGATTCTTATTGAGGTATTAAGCCACGCCCCTAGCAACAAAATATGAAGACCCTAGCAACATAATAAACAAAGCCTTATATCTCTGGATCTGAACATCGTAGAGACACAGGGGTTGGACCGTTTTACTTGTGGCTTGAAGTTTAATCATTATGGGATGGCAATTTTCTCCCTAGCAACCTAACTTAGTACCCTAGCAACGGAATAAACAAAGCCTTATATCTCCACTTCAGAACATCGTAGAGACACAGGGGTTGGACCGTTTTACTTGTGGCTTGAAGTTTAATCATTATGGGATGGCAATTTTCTCCCTAGCAACCTAACTTAGTACCCTAGCAACGGAATAAACAAAGCCTTATATCTCCGCTTCAGAACATCGTAGAGACACGGGGGTTGGACCGTTTTACTTGTGGCTTGAAGTGTAATCATTATGGGATGCCAATTTTCTCCCTAGCAACCAAACTTAGTACCCTAGCAACGCAATAAACAAAGCCTTATATCTCCGCATCAGAACATCATAGAGACACGGGGGTTGGACCGTTTTACTTGTGGCTTGAAGTGTGATCATTATGGGATGCCAATTCTCCCTAGCAACCAAACTTAGTACCCTAGCAACGGAATAAACAAAGCCTTATATCTCCGCTTCAGAACATTGTAGAGACACAGGGGTTGAACCGTTTACTTGTGGCTTGAAGGGTGATCATTATGGGATGCCAATTTTCTCCCTAGCAACCAAACTTAGTACCCTAGCAACGCAATAAATGTTAGCTTCATGCTAATCATTCTAGCTTTATGCTAATCATGCTAGCATCATGCTAACTTCATGCTAGCTTCATGCTAGCTTCATGCTAATCATGCTAGCTTTATGCTAATCATGCTAGCATCATGCTAGCTTCATGCTAATCATGCTAGCATCATGCTAGCTTCATGCTAATATCATGCTAGCTTCATGCTAATCATGCTAGCTTCATGCTAATCATGCTAGCATCATGCTAGCTTCATGCTAATCATGCTAACATCATGCTAGCTTCATGCTAATCATGCTAGTATCGTGCTAGCTTCATGCTAATCATGCTAACATCATGCTAGCTTTATGCTAGCTTCATGCTAATCATTCTAGCTTCCTGCTAATCATGCTAGCTTCATGCTAGCTTCATGCTAATCATGCTAACATCATGCTAGCTTTATGCTAGCTTCATGCTAATCATTCTAGCTTCATGTTAGCATCATGCTAACTTCATGCTAGCTTCATGCTAATTATGCTAGCATCATGCTAATCATGCTACCATCATGCTAGCTTCATGCTAATATCATGCTAGCTTCATGCTAATCATGCTACCATCATGCTAGCTTCATGATAATCATGCTAGCATCATGCTAGCTTCATGATAATCATGCTAGCATCATGCTAGCTTCATGTTAATCATGCTAGTATCGTGCTAGCTTCATGCTAATCATGATATCATGCTAGCTTCATGCTAATCATGCTAGCTTCATGCTAATCATGCTAACATCATGCTAGCTTCATGATAATCATGCTAGCATCATGCTAGCTTCATGATAATCATGCTAGCATCATGCTAGCTTCATGTTAATCATGCTAGTATCGTGCTAGCTTCATGCTAATCATTCTAGCTTCATGTTAGCATCATGCTAACTTCATGCTAGCTTCATGCTAATTATGCTAGCATCATGCTAACTTCATGCTAATCATGCTAGCATCATGCTAGCTTCATGCTAATCATGCTAGCATCATGCTAGCTTCATGCTAATATCATGCTAGCGTCATGCTAATCATGCTAGCTTCATGCTAATCATGCTAGCATCCTGCAAGCTTCATGATAATCATGCTACCATCATGTTAGCTTCATGATAATCATGCTAGCATCATGCTAGCTTCATGTTAATCATGCTAGTATCGTGCTAGCTTCATGCTAATCATGCTTACATCATGTTGGCTTAATGCCAATCATGCTAGCTTCATGCTAATCATGCTAACATCATGCTAGCTTCATGCTAATCATGCTAGCTTCATTCTAATCATGCTAGCATCATGCTAGCTTCATGCTAATCATGCTAGCATCATGCTAGCTTCATGCTAATCATGCTAATATCATGCTAGCTTCATGCTAATCATACTAGCATCATGCTAGCCTCATGGTAATCATGTTATCATCAGGCGAAGTTCATGCTACTCATGTTAGCAGCATGCTAGCTTCATGCTAAATCATGCTAGCTTCATGCTAAATCATGTTCGCTTCATGTTAAATCATGCTAGCTTTAACTTAAATCATGATAGCTTCATACTAAGTTGTCAAACTCTACTCTCAGACTAGGCTTTCTCAAGCCAACATAAAGTTTGTCCTCAAACTTTAATATCTAGTTATTATTCTTTTTCTGAGACTAAAATTTCTAACTCTAACTCGTCCTAGAGCTTTCAAGCTACAGCCATCAAACTTTGGACAGACCTTCGGTCTGATCTGACTCGAGTTGCTATATCTTTTCTAACTGATGGGACCTTCCGAATTCCTAAACGGGGCGCTGAAACACCCCAAAATTTCCATTGACTTAACATTGAGACAAACTTTGACGGGTCATAGCTGCGAGTGAGAAACTTGTAGAAACTTGTGGCTTACCACATTTAAGGAGTCTGACAGGCTCTGTAAGAACATACCTCACAATGGGGTGTAAGCTGTACCCCTGGGGTGTAAGGAGCCCCCAAAATTTCCCATTGACTTATAATGGGGCAGGAAACATGCCCATAAAAGGGAATAAAAGCGTCCCAGATGGAATATCTTCACTTTAGAGTGTCTTAGAGACATGGGGGTGGGCTAATTTTACTCAAGCATCCAATCAGTCTCTTAGGATCACCCCAGAGCTATTAAGCCACGCCCCTAGCAACAATTTTGGGTACCCTAGCAACATCTCCCATAGACTACCATTATAAAAAGCCCAGATGGATATCTTTGCACCAGAGTGTCATAGAGACATAGGGGTGGGCTCATTTTACTCAGGCATCCAATCAGTCTCTTGGGATTCTTATTGAGGTATTAAGCCACGCCCCTAGCAACAAAATATGAAGACCCTAGCAACATAATAAACAAAGCCTTATATCTCTGGATCTGAACATCGTAGAGACACAGGGGTTGGACCGTTTTACTTGTGGCTTGAAGTGTAATCATTATGGGATGCCAATTTTCTCCCTAGCAACCAAACTTAGTACCCTAGCAACGGAATAAACAAAGCCTTATATCTCCGCTTCAGAACATCATAGAGACACGGGGGTTGGACCGTATTACTTCTGGCTTGAAGTGTGATCATTATGGGATGCCAATTTTCTCCCTAGCAACCAAACGTAGTACCCTAGCAACGGAATAAACAAATCCTTATATCTCCGCATCAGAACATTGTAGAGACACGGGGGTTGGACCGTTTTACTTGTGACTTGAAGTGTGATCATTATGGGATGCCAGTTTTCTCCCTAGCAACCAAACTTAGTACCCTAGCAACGGAATAAACAAAGCCTTATATCTCCGCATCAGAACATTGTAGAGACACGGGGGTTGGACCGTTTTACTTGTGGCTTGAAGGGTGATCATTATGGGATGCCAATTTTCTCCCTAGCAACCAAACTTAGTACCCTAGCAACGCAATAAATGTTAGCTTCATGCTAGCTTCCTGTTAATCATGCTAACATCATGCTAGCTTGATGCTAATCATGCTAACTTCATGCTAGCTTCATGCTAATCATGCTAGCATCATGCTAGCTTCATGCTAATCATGCTAGCTTCATGCTTATCATGCTAGCATCATGCTAACTTCATGCTAATCATGCTAACATCATGCTAGCTTCATGCTAATCATGCTAGCATCATGCTAGCTTCATGCTAATCATGCTAGCATCATGCTAGCTTCATGCTAATCATGCTAGCATCATGCTAGCTTCATGCTAATCATGCTAGCTTCATGCTAGCTTCATGATAATCATGCTAACTTCATGCTAGCTTCATGCTAGCTTCATGCTAATCATGCTAACATCATGCTAGCTTCATGCTAATCATACTAGCATCATGCTAGCTTCATGCTAATCATACTAGCTTCATGCTAATCATGCTAGCTTCATGCTAATCATTCTAGCTTTATGCTAGCTTCATGCTAATCATACTAGCATCATGCAAGCTTCATGCTAGCTTCATGCTAATCATACTAGCTTAATGCTAATCATGCTAACATCATGCTAGCTTCATGCTAATCATTCTAGCTTCATGTTAGCTTCATGCTAATCATACTAGCATCATGCTAGCTTTATGCTAATCATACTAGCTTCATGCTAATCATGCTTGCATCATGCTAGCTTCATGCTAACTTCATGCTAATCATGCTAACTTCATGCTAGCTTCATGCTAATCATTCTAGCTTCATGCTAGCTTCATGCTAATCATACTAGCATCATGATAGCTTCATGCTAATCATACTAGCTTCATGTTAATCATGCTAACATCATGCTAGCTTCATGCTAATCATTCTAGCTTCATGCTAGCTTCATGCTAATCATACTAGCATCATGCAAGCTTCATGCTAGCTTCATGCTAATCATGCTAACTTCATGCTAGCTTCATGCTAGCTTCATGCTAATCATGCTAGCTTCATGCTAATCATACTAACATCATGCTAGCTTCATGTTAATCATACTAACTTCATGGTAATCATGCTAACATCATGCTAGCTTCATGCTAATCATTCTAGCTTCATGCTAGCTTCATGCTAATCATACTAGCATCATGCTAGCTTCATGCTTATCATACTAGCTTCATGCTAATCATGCTAACATCATGCTAGCTTCATGCTAATCATTCTAGCTTCATGCTAATCATGCTAGCTTCATGCTAATCATGCTAGCTTCATGCTAGCTTTATGCTAATCATGCTATCATCATGCTAGCCTCATGTTAAATTATGCTAGCTTCATGCTAACTTCATGCTAAATCGTGTAAGCATCATGCTAGCTTAATGTTAAAATCATGCTAGCTTCATGCTAAATCATGTTCGCTTCATGTTAAATCATGCTAACTTTATCTTAAATCATGATAGCTTCATGCTAAGTTGTCAAACTCTACTCTCAGACTAGGCTTTCTCAAGCCAACATAAAGTTTGTTCCGACGAACTTTTCTATCTAGTTAGTGGTGCTTGCATTTATGCAAGGCATCACTATTACTATTGCTCAGGGATATTATTATTATTTTTCTTATATTCTGGACAAAATTTCGGCGCGTAACTCGTCCCGCACGGTTTGCCGTAGTCCCATGAAAGAGGGCTCAAATTGACCGGATTATTGAGGAGAGGTGTGCTATGACTTTTATAAGCGATCAGGTGCAGGATTTTCGAAAGGGGGGCGAAAAACCACCCGAAAAATCCCATTGACTTAACATTGGGCCCAACTTTGACGGGTCATAGCTCCGCTCGAGGATTTTGTAGAAACATGTGGGTTATAACATTTGAAGAGGGTGGTAGGCTCTGTAAGAACATACATGACATTGGGAAGTAAGTTGTACCCCTGGGGTGTAAGAGGCCCCCCGAAATTTCCCATTGACTTATAATGGGGCAGGGAACACGCCCATATAAGGGAATAAAACCGTTCCAGATGGGATATCTTTGCACCACAGTGTCATAGAGACATGGGGGTGGGCTCATTTTACTCAGGCATCCAATCAGTCTCTCAGGATCCTTACATAGGTATTAAGCCACGCCCCTAGCAACCACTTTTGAGCACCCTAGCAACATAAAATTCAAACAGTTATATCTCGGCATTAGAACATCGTAGAGACACGGGGGTTGGACCGTTTGACTTGTGACTCAGAGTGTAATCACTATGGGATGTATATTTTTCCCTAGCAACCAAATACAGTACCCTAGCAACAGAGTAAGCAAAGCCGTATATCTCCGCATCAGAACATCATAGAGACACGGGGGTTGGACCGTTTGACTCATGACTCAGAGTGTAATCATTATGGGATGCCAATTTTTTCCCTAGCAACCAAATACAGTACCCTAGCAACAGAGTAAACAAAGCCTTATATCTCTGCATCAGAACATCGTAGAGACACGTGGTTGGACCGTTTGACTCGTGACTCAGAGTGTAATCACTATGGGATGCCAAATTTTTCCCTAGCAACCAAATACAGTACCCTAGCAACAGAGTAAACAAAGCCTTATATCTCCGCATCAGAACACCGTAGAGACACGGGGGTTGGACCGTTTGACTCGTGACTCGGAGTGTAATAACTAGTGGATGCCAATTTTCTCCCTAGCAACCAAATACAGTACCCTAGCAACAGAGTAAACAAAGCCTTATATCCCCGCATCAGAACATCGTAGAGACACGGGGGTTGGACCGTTTGACTCGTGACTCAGAGTGTAATCACTATGGGATGCCAATTTTTTCCCTAGCAACCAAATACAGTACCCTAGCAACAGAGTAAACAAAGCCTTATATCTCCGCATCAGAACATCGTAGAGACACGGGGGTTGGACCGTTTGACTCGTGACTCAGAGTGTAATCACTATGGGATGCCAAATTTTTCCCTAGCAACCAAATACAGTAACCTAGCAACAGAGTAAACAAAGCCTTATATCTCTGCATCAGAACATCGTAGAGACACGGGGGTTGGACCGTTTGACTCGTGATTCAGAGTGTAATCACTATGGGATGCCATTTTTTCCCTAGCAACCAAATACAGTACCCTAGCAACAGAGTAAACAAAGCCTTATATCTCCGCATCAGAACATCGTAGAGACACGGGGGTTGGACCGTTTGACTTGTTACTCGGAGTGTAATCACTATGGGATGCCAATTTTTCCCTAGCAACCAAATACAGTACCCTAGCAACAGAGTAAACAAAGCCTTATATCTCCGCATCAGAACATCGTAGAGACACAGGGGTTGGACCGTTTTACTTGTTACTCGGAGTGTAATCACTATGGGATGCCATTTTATCCCCTAGCAACGAAATACAGTACCCTAGCAACAGAGTAAACAAAGCCTTATTTCTCCGCATCAGAACATCGTAGAGACACGGGGGTTGGACCGTTTTACTTGTTACTCAGAGTGTAATCACTATGGGATGCCATTTTTTTCCCTAGCAACCAAATACAGTACCCTAGCAACAGAGTAAACAAAGCCTTATGTCTCCACACCAGAACATCGTAGAGACACGGAGGTTGGACCGTTTGACTCGTGACTCAGAGTGTAATCACTATGGGATGCCAATTTTTTCCCTAGCAACCAAATACAGTACCATAGCAACAGAGTAAACAAAGCCTTATATCTCCGCATCAGAACATCGTAGAGACAAGGGGGTTGGACCGTTTGACTCGTGACTCGGAGTGTAATCATTATGGGATGCCAATTTTTTCCCTAGCAACCAAATACATTACCCTAGCAACAGAGTAAACAAAGCCTTATATCTCCGCATCAGAACATTGTAGAGACACGGGGGTTGGACTATTTTACTCGTGACTTAGAGTATAATCATATATTGTTCCCCGAAATTTGCCACGGCAAGCACCACTTCACATTTTCTTCAGGAAATGTACCTATCTAGTATCTTATTATTCTTATGTCTGCACACTTTTTCGGCACGTAACTCGTCCCGCACGGTTTGTCGTAGACACACGAATGAGGGCTCAAATCGACCGGTTTATTGAGGAGAGGTGTGCTATGACTTTTATAAGCGATCGGGTGCAGGATTTCCGAAAGGGGGGCGAAAAACCACCCGAAAAAATCCCATTGACTTTACATTGGGCCGAACTTTGACGGGTCATACCTCCTCTCAAGGATTTTGTAGAAACATATGGGTTACATTATTTGAAGAGGGTGTTAGGCTCTGTAAGAACATGGATCACAATGGGGTGTAAGTTGTACCCCTGGGGTGTAAGAGGCACCCGAAATTTCCCATTAACTTATAATGGGGCAGGAAACATGCCCATATAAGGGAATAAAAAAGTTCCAGATGGGATATCTTTGCTTTACAATGTCGTAGAGACATGGGGGTGGGCTCATTTTACTCGGGCATCCAATCAATCTATCAGTATAGTCCCAAAGCTTTTAAGCCACGCCCCTAGCAACCACTTTTGAGCACCCTAGCAACATAAAATTCAAACAGTTATATCTCTGCATCAGAACATCATAGAGACACGGGGATTGGACCGTTTGACTCGTGACTCGGAGTGTTATCATTATGGGATGCCAATTTTTTCCCTAGCAACCAAATACAGTACCCTAGCAACAGAGTAAACAAAGCCTTATATCTCCGCATCAGAACATCGTAGAGATATGGGGGTTGGACCGTTTGACTCGTGACCCGGAGTGTAATAATTATGGGATGCCAATTTTTTCCCTAGCAACCAAATACAGTACCCTAGCAACAGAGTAAACAAAGCCTTATATCTCAGCATCAGAACATCGTAGAGACATGGGGGTTGGACCGTTTGACTCGTGACTCAGAGTGTAATCACTATGGGATGCCAATTTTTTCCCTAGCAACCAAATACAGTACCCTAGCAACAGAGTAAACAAAGCCTTATATCTCCGCATCAGAACATCGTAGAGACACGGGGTTGGACCGTTTGACTCGTGACTCAGTGTGTAATCATTATGGGATGACAAATTTTTCCCTAGCAACCAAATACAGTACCCTAGCAACAGAGTAAACAAAGCCTTATATCTCCGCATCAGAACATCGTAGAGACACGGGGGTTGGACCGTTTGACTCGTGACTCAGAGTGTAATCACTATGGATGCCATTTTTTTCCCTAGCAACCAAATACAGTACCCTAGCAACAGAGTAAACAAAGCCTTATATCTCCGCATCAGAACATCGTAGAGACACGGGGGTTGGACCGTTTGACTTGTGACTCGGCGGGTAATCACTAGTGAATGCCATTTTTTTCCCTAGCAACCAAATACAGTACCCTAGCAACAGAGTAAACAAAGCCTTATATCTCCGCATCAGAACATCGTAGAGACACGGGGGTTGGACCGTTTGACTCGTGAATCAGAGGGCAATCACCAGTGGATGCCAATTATCCCCCTAGCAACCAAATACAGTACCTTAGCAACAGTGTAAACAAAGCCTTATATCTCCGCAGCAGAACATCATAGAGACACAGGGGGTGGACCATTTTACTTGTGACTCGGCATGTAATCACTAGTGAATGCCAATTTTCCCCCTAGCAACCAAATACAGTACCCTAGCAACAGAGTAAACACAGCCTTATATCTCCGCATCAGAACATCGTAGAGACACGGGAGTTGGATCGTTTTACTTTAGGCTTGGAGTATAATCATATATGTTCCCCAGAATTTTGCCACGGCAAGCACCACTCACATTTTCTTCAGGAAATGTACCTATCTAGTTAGTGGTGCTTGCATTTATGCAAGGCATCACTATTACTATTGCTCAGGGATATTATTATTATTTTTCTTATATTCTGGACAAAATTTCGGCGCGTAACTCGTCCCGCACGCTTTGCCGTAGTCCCATGAAATAGGGCTCAAATCGACCGGCTTATTGAGGAGAGGTGTGCTATGACTTTTATAAGCGATCGGGTGCAGGATTTCCGAAAGGGGGGCGAAAAACCACCCGAAAAATCCCATTGACTTAACATTGGGCCCAACTTTGACGGGTCATAGCTCCGCTCAAGGATTTTGTAGAAACATGTGGGTTACAACATTTGAAGAGGGTGGTAGGCTCTGTAAGAACATGGATCACAATGGGGTGTAAGTTGTACCCCTGGGGTGTAAGAGGTGCCCAAAAGTGCCCCATTGACTTATAATGGGCCAGGAAACACGCCCATATAAGGGAATAAAACCGTTCCAGATGGGATATCTTTGCTTTACAGTGTCGTAGAGATACGTGGGTGGGCTCATTTTACTTGGGCATCCAATCAGTCTCTCAGGATCCTCCCAGAGTTATTAAGCCACGCCCCTAGCAACAATTTTGGGCACCCTAGCAACATCTCCCATAGACTGCCATTATAAAATGCCAGGATGGATATCTTTGCAGCACAGTGTCATAGAGACTTGGGGGTGGGCTCATTTTACCCAGACATCCAATCAGTCTCTCAGGATCCTTATTGAGGTATTAAGCCACGCCCCTAGCAACCACTTTTGAGCACCCTAGCAACATAACATTGAAACAGTTATATCTCGGCATCAGAACATCGTAGAGACACGGGGGTTGGACCGTTTTACTTGTGACTCGGAGTGTAATCACTGGCCATATCATTGGCCACTCCCAAGCCACGCCCCTAGCAACCAAATATGAGCACCCTAGCAACCCAATAAACAAAGCCTTATATCTCCGCATGAGAACATCGTAGAGACACGGGGGTTGGACCATTTTACTTGTGACTCAGAGTGTAATAACTGGCCACATTATTGGCCACTCCCAAGCCACGCCCCTAACAACCAAATATGAGCACCCTAGCAACATAATAAACAAAGCCTTATATCTCTGGATCCGAACATCATAGAGACACGGGGGTTGGGTCTTTGGGTCATGTTAGCTTCATGCTAGCTTAATGCTAAGTCATACTAGCTTCATGCTAGTTTCATGCTAGCTTAATGCTAATTTCATAATAAATCTTGCTAACTTCACGTTAAATCATGCTAGCTTCATGCTATCTTCATGCTAACTTCATGTTAACTTCTTGCTAATCATGCTAACATCATGCTAGCTTCATGCTAATCATGCTAACATCGTGTTATCTTTATGCTAGTCATTCTAACATCATGCTAACTTCATGCTAATCATGCTAACATCATGCTAACTTCATGCTAATCATTCTAGCATCATGCTAATCATGCTAACATCATGCTAACATCATGCTAATCATGCTAGCTTAATGCTAACTTCATGCTAATCATGCTATTATCATGCTAATCATGCTAACATCATGCTAACATCATGCTAGCTTCATGCTAATCATGCTAGCTTCATGCTAACGTCATGCTAATCATGTTAGCTTCATGCTAAGTTTGTGCTAATCATGCTAACATCATGTTAATCATGCGAACATCATGCTAACATCATGCTAGCTTCATTCTAATCATGTTAGCATCATGCTAATTATGCTAACATCATGCATAATTCATGCAAATCATGCTAGCTTCATGCTAACTTCATGCTAACATCATGCTAATCATGCTAGCTTCATGCTAACTTCATGCTAATCATGTTAGCTTCATGCTAGCTTAATGCTAATCATGCTAACATCATGCTAGCTTCATGCTAATCAGGGTAGCTTCATGCTAATCATGGTAACATCATGCTAGCTTCATGCTAACATCATGCTAATCATGCTACCTTCATGCTTACTTCATGCTAATCATGTTAGCTTCATGCTAGCTTCATGCTAATCATGCTAACATCATGCTAGCTTCATGCTAATCATGGTAGCTTCATGCTAATCATGCTAACATCATGATAACTTCATGTTAATCATGCTAGCTTCATGCTAGCTTCAGGCTAATCATGCTTACTTCATGCTAGCTTCATGTTAGCTTCAAGCTAATCATGCTAACTTCATGCTAATCATGCTAACATCATGCTAGCTTCATGATAATAATATTAGAATCATGTAATCTTAATGATAATTATGTTATCTTTGTGCTAGCTTAATGCAAATGATGTTAGCTTTATGCTACCTTCATGCTAATCATGCTAACTTCCTGTTAATCATGTTAACATCATACTACCTTCACGTTAATTATGCTAACATCATGCTAGCTTCATGCTAATCATGCTACCTTCAATAAACAAAGCCTTATATCTCCACATCAGAACATCGTAGAGACACGGGGGTTGGACCGTTTGACTCGTGACTCGGATTGTAACCACAAGTGGATGCCAATTTTCTCCCTAGCAACCAAATACAGTACCCTAGCAACCGAATAAACAAAGCCTTATATCTCCACATCAGAACATCGTAGAGACACAGGGGTTGGATTGTTTTACTTTTGGCTCGGAGTATAATCATACATTGCCCCCAGAATTTTGCCACGGCAAGCACCACTTCACATTTTCTTCAGGAAATGTACCTATCTAGTATCTTATTATTCTTATGTCTGCACGTTTTTTCGGCGCGTAACTCGTCCCGCACGGTTTGCCGTACTCCCATGAAAGCGGGCTCAAATCGACCGGTTTATTGAGGAGAGGTGTGCTATGACTTTTATAAGGGATCGGGTGCAGGATTTCCGAAAGGGGGGCAAAAAATCACCCAAAAAATCCCATTGACTTAACATTGCGCCGAACTTTGACGGGTCATAGCTCCACTCGAGGATTTTGTAGAAACATGTGGGTTATAACATTTGAAGAGGGTGGTAGACTCTTTAAGAACACACATGACATTGGGGTGTAAGTTGTACCCCTGGGGTGTAAGAGGAGCCCGAAAATTCCCATTGACTTATAATGGGGCAGGAAACATGCCCATATAAGGGAATAAAACAGTTCCAGATGGGATATCTTTGCTTTACAGTGTCGTAGAGATAAGTGGGTGGGCTCATTTCACTCGGGCATCCAATCAGTCTCTCAGGATCATCCCAGAGCTATTAAGCCACGCCCCTAGCAACAATTTTGGGCACCCTAGCAACATCTCCCATAGACTGCCATTATAAAATGCCCAGATGGATATCTTTGCACCACAGTGTCATAGAGACATGGGGGTGGGCTCATTTTACTCAGACATCCAATCAGTCTCTCAGGATCCTTACATGGGTATTAAGCCACGCCCCTAGCAACCACTTTTGAGCACCCTAGCAACATAAAATTCAAACCGTTATATCTCCGCATCAGAACATCGTAGAGACACGGGGGTTGGACCGTTTGACTCGTGACTCGGAGTGTAATCATTATGGGATGCCAATTTTTTCCCTAGCAACCAAATACAGTACCCTAGCAACAGAGTAAACAAAGCCTTATATCTCCGCATCAGAACATCGTAGAGACACGGGGGTTGGACCTTTTGACTTGTGACTCGGCGTGTAATCATTATGGGATGCCAATTTTTTCCCTAGCAACCAAATACAGTACCCTAGCAACAGAGTAAACAAAGCCTTATATCTCCGCATCAGAACATCGTAGAGACACGGGGGTTGGACCGTTTGACTCGTGACTTGGCGGGTAATCATTATGGGATGCCAATTTTTTCCCTAGCAACCAAATACAGTACCCTAGCAACAGAGTAAACAAAGCCTTATATCTCCGCATCAGAACATCGTAGAGACACGGGAGTTGGATCGTTTTACTTTTGGCTTGGAGTATAATCATATATGTTCCCCAGAATTTTGCCACGGCAAGCACCACTCACATTTTCTTCAGGAAATGTACCTATCTAGTTATTATTATTCTTTTTCTTCTGAGACTAAAATTTCTAACTCTAACTCGTCCTAGAGCTTTCAAGCTACAGCCATCAAACTTTGGACAGACCTTCGGTCTGATCTGACGAGGTGTGCTATATCTTTTCTAACTGATGGGACCTTCTGAATTCCTAAACGGGGCGCTGAAACACCCCAAAATTTCCATTGACTTAACATTGAGACAAACTTTGACGGGTCATAGCTGCGAGGGAGAAACTTGTAGAAACTTGTGGCTTACCACATTTAAGGAGGCTGACAGGCTGTGTAAGAACATACATCACAATGGGGTGTCAGCTGTACTCCTGGGGTGTAAGAGGCCCCCAAAATTTCCCATTGACTTATAATGGGGCAGGAAACATGCCCATAAAAGGGAATAAAAGCGTCCCAGATGGAATATCTTCACTTTAGAGTGTCTTAGAGACTTGGGGGTGGGCTCATTTTACTCAAGCATCCAATCAGTCTCTTAGGATCACCCCAGAGCTATTCAGCCACGCCCCTAGCAACAATTTTGGGTACCCTAGCAACATCTCCCATAGACTACCATTATAAAAAGCCCAGATGGATATCTTTGCACCAGAGTGTCATAGAGACATAGGGGTGGGCTCATTTTACTCAGGCATCCAATCAGTCTCTTAGGATTCTTATTGAGGTATTAAGCCACGCCCCTAGCAACAAAATATGAAGACCCTAGCAACATAATAAACAAAGCCTTATATCTCTGGATCTGAACATCGTAGAGACACAGGGGTTGGACCGTTTTACTTGTGGCTTGAAGTTTAATCATTATGGGATGGCAATTTTCTCCCTAGCAACCTAACTTAGTACCCTAGCAACGGAATAAACAAAGCCTTATATCTCCACTTCAGAACATCGTAGAGACACAGGGGTTGGACCGTTTTACTTGTGGCTTGAAGTTTAATCATTATGGGATGGCAATTTTCTCCCTAGCAACCTAACTTAGTACCCTAGCAACGGAATAAACAAAGCCTTATATCTCCGCTTCAGAACATCGTAGAGACACGGGGGTTGGACCGTTTTACTTGTGGCTTGAAGTGTAATCATTATGGGATGCCAATTTTCTCCCTAGCAACCAAACTTAGTACCCTAGCAACGCAATAAACAAAGCCTTATATCTCCGCATCAGAACATCATAGAGACACGGGGGTTGGACCGTTTTACTTGTGGCTTGAAGTGTGATCATTATGGGATGCCAATTCTCCCTAGCAACCAAACTTAGTACCCTAGCAACGGAATAAACAAAGCCTTATATCTCCGCTTCAGAACATTGTAGAGACACAGGGGTTGAACCGTTTACTTGTGGCTTGAAGGGTGATCATTATGGGATGCCAATTTTCTCCCTAGCAACCAAACTTAGTACCCTAGCAACGCAATAAATGTTAGCTTCATGCTAATCATTCTAGCTTTATGCTAATCATGCTAGCATCATGCTAACTTCATGCTAGCTTCATGCTAGCTTCATGCTAATCATGCTAGCTTTATGCTAATCATGCTAGCATCATGCTAGCTTCATGCTAATCATGCTAGCTTCATGCTAATCATGCTAGCTTCATGCTAATCATGCTAGCATCATGCTAGCTTCATGCTAATCATGCTAACATCATGCTAGCTTCATGCTAATCATGCTAGTATCGTGCTAGCTTCATGCTAATCATGCTAACATCATGCTAGCTTTATGCTAGCTTCATGCTAATCATTCTAGCTTCCTGCTAATCATGCTAGCTTCATGCTAGCTTCATGCTAATCATGCTAACATCATGCTAGCTTTATGCTAGCTTCATGCTAATCATTCTAGCTTCATGTTAGCATCATGCTAACTTCATGCTAGCTTCATGCTAATTATGCTAGCATCATGCTAGCTTCATGCTATTCATGCTAGCTTCATGCTAATATCATGCTAGCTTCATGCTAATCATGCTACCATCATGCTAATCATGCTACCATCATGCTAGCTTCATGATAATCATGCTAGCATCATGCTAGCTTCATGATAATCATGCTAGCATCATGCTAGCTTCATGTTAATCATGCTAGTATCGTGCTAGCTTCATGCTAATCATGATATCATGCTAGCTTCATGCTAATCATGCTAGCTTCATGCTAATCATGCTAACATCATGCTAGCTTCATGATAATCATGCTAGCATCATGCTAGCTTCATGATAATCATGCTAGCATCATGCTAGCTTCATGTTAATCATGCTAGTATCGTGCTAGCTTCATGCTAATCATTCTAGCTTCATGTTAGCATCATGCTAACTTCATGCTAGCTTCATGCTAATTATGCTAGCATCATGCTAACTTCATGCTAATCATGCTAGCATCATGCTAGCTTCATGCTAATTATGCTAGCATCATGCTAACTTCATGCTAATCATGCTAGCATCATGCTAGCTTCATGCTAATCATGCTAGCATCATGCTAGCTTCATGCTAATATCATGCTAGCGTCATGCTAATCATGTTAGCTTCATGCTAATCATGCTAGCATCATGCTAGCTTCATGCTAATCATGCTAACATCATGCTAGCTTCATGCTAATCATGCTAGTATCGTGCTAGCTTCATGCTAATCATGCTAACATCATGCTAGCTTCATGCTAATCATGCTAGTATCGTGCTAGCTTCATGCTAATCATGATATCATGCTAGCTTCATGCTAATCATGCTAGCTTCATGCTAATCATGCTAACATCATGCTAGCTTCATGATAATCATGCTAGCATCATGCTAGCTTCATGATAATCATGCTAGCATCATGCTAGCTTCATGTTAATCATGCTAGTATCGTGCTAGCTTCATGCTAATCATTCTAGCTTCATGTTAGCATCATGCTAACTTCATGCTAGCTTCATGCTAATTATGCTAGCATCATGCTAACTTCATGCTAATCATGCTAGCATCATGCTAGCTTCATGCTAATCATGCTAGCATCATGCTAGCTTCATGCTAATATCATGCTAGCGTCATGCTAATCATGCTAGCTTCATGCTAATCATGCTAGCATCCTGCAAGCTTCATGATAATCATGCTACCATCATGTTAGCTTCATGATAATCATGCTAGCATCATGCTAGCTTCATGTTAATCATGCTAGTATCGTGCTAGCTTCATGCTAATCATGCTTACATCATGCTGGCTTCATGCCAATCATGCTAGCTTCATGCTAATCATGCTAACATCATGCTAGCTTCATGCTAATCATGCTAGCTTCATTCTAATCATGCTAGCATCATGCTAGCTTCATGCTAATCATGCTAGCATCATGCTAGCTTCATGCTAATCATGCTAATATCATGCTAGCTTCATGCTAATCATGCTAGCATCATGCTAGCCTCATGTTAATCATGTTATCATCATGCTAATGTCATGCTAATCATGTTAGCATCATGCTAGCTTCATGCTAAATCATGCTAGCTTCATGCTAAATCATGTTCGCTTCATGTTAAATCATGCTAGCTTTAACTTAAATCATGATAGCTTCATACTAAGTTGTCAAACTCTACTCTCAGACTAGGCTTTCTCAAGCCAACATAAAGTTTGTCCTCAAACTTTAATATCTAGTTTATGTTGTTACTGCTGAAACCGTCTATGCTAGTTAATGCTATATGCTAGCGTTTAGGCTAAAGCTTAAAGGACAAGTTCGGTATTTTACACTTAAAGCCCTGTTTTCAGATTGTTTATGATGAAATAGAACGGTTTTGACTGAAATTTCGACATTTACGGCTGCCCCGAGAATTTTTGGGTGTTTGTGTTTCAGCTCCTACCTTTACAATGGGTTTAATGGTGCACTGGAACAATCCTTTCTAAAATGCATTAAACTTTCGTTTACATAGACGTGAAACTCATCGAGTGGTCAGGGGTGTTCAATGATATGCTCACACAAAAATCGCGTTAAAAGATGCTTTCCAACAGCTGTTTTAGCATTCGTTGTTAACTTGTGGACCTATTTTTCCAAACGCCCCACACCCGTACATTCTTCCGTTGAGAGCTTGAATAATAGACACTCCAGTTGGTGGCGCTAATCCGCCATTGCCAATTGCAAGAATAGAAACAAAGTTCCCGGCGTGGAGTAATACCGTACCTCACAGCACAACTAATACAAGTCAATGGAGTTGGCAAAAACTACGATAAAACCTGTTGGAATGCGTATTTTGCAGGGATTTTTGTGTGGGCATGTCGGTTAGCACCCCTGGCCACTCGGTGGGTTTCACGTCTTTGTGGACGAGAGTTTGATGCATTTTGGGAAGGATTGTTCCGGTGCACCATTGGACCCATTGTGGGGGTAGGAGCTGAAACACAAACACCCAAAAATTCTCTGGGCGGCCGCGTATGTCGAAATTTCAGTCAAAACCGTTCTATTTCATCATAAACAATCTGAAAACAGGGCTTTAAGTGTAAAATACCGAACTTGTCCTTTAAACATATAGGGGCAGTTTCCTGCACAGAGATTAAACTAGTCCTAGACTAAAGTAAATGTAAGACCTGTCCAAACTGAAAACAACTTGCACTGACATATCTTAAAGTACATCAGTATCCTTTGTTTGGCCTCAAAATGCACATAAGTAATGTTTTTAGTAAGGCATGATTGTTAAAATAATTATATTTCCTTATTAAACTAAGGTCTAGCCCTGGCTTAAGCTAATCTCTGTCCGGGAAACCATCCCATAAGGTCTGTATACTTAATGTGAGCAACTAACATGAGCCTTGCTGTAAAGCAGCCAATCAGGGCTGAGCTCAACATTATTATTCATGACGCTTTCAAATAGGGTACTAATAGATAATTTCATTCTAAAGGCAAATTTAGGTTTGCAAATAAACATGTTAAACCTTTCTGAATCATGTTTAACTTAATAAAGTCACATACCTTCTATGTAACATATTGTATCAATGCATTCTTTGGCACCTTTCATTCATTTTAGCCCATTTTTTTAAGGTAAAGATATGTGTACATATACACGAAGATATCAGATAGTTAATCTGTATCACATATGGACGACATCTCCATTTGGAACTGATGAAGCTAATGCAGCTTTTAAGGTCTCTATGCTAGTCTGGTTCCAGGTGTGGTCTCTCCTGCAATGCAAATCTACACAGCAGTTTCCTTCTAGTTATGATTCACCAGTTCAATAAAGAAAGTCTGGTCACAAATAAATTAGCTTATTAAGCAGCAAAATTAAAATGATAATTTAAGTGGCAACCCTCTTTTCCATCCATAATCAATACTCTGAGCACCACTGATGACACTTTAGTGCCATGTGCTTACACATTTACAACATTAGATGGCACACTGTTTCTCTCTGTCTTCCTGCAATTTGATATTCTCAGAATAATTCTCGTGTGCAAGTGTGTAACAAGGAAAAAACAATGCAGAACAATAAGCTCTAGCTTAGGAGAACCTAACTCGTGTAGAAGCAAATGTTAGCAACTTAAAGGTCATGGGTTTGATCCCAGGAACACATGCTGATGCCATGTAAGTTGCTTTGGATAAAAGTGTCTGCCAAATGCATAAACATAAATATAATATAACTCCATTGTAACAGAGGAAGAGAGCTGCTAATTTACGCAGTTGTCGGATTGAGCATTTTTCAGACAGCTTTGTGCTACAGAACTCTTTTCCACTCTGTGGGGATCTCTGTACCTTGCGTGCAGAATAGCAATGAGGGGGAAGACAACTGAATCGAGAGAACCGCCCTCCCTCTAATCACGAGCTCAACATGCCTGACACGAACCCTGCAAATGTCACGCATGTTAAGCCTGTAGTGCACCAAAAAGGTCTGTGAAACCGGTGCGCTGATGTTGAAACAAACCTCTTTAATATCCCAGGTTCAGCAATAAAGACTTTCACACTCGTATCGCTTTTTGCAGGCACACCTGCTGGATCGGTAACAGCATGTCTGCGAAACGTACTCTTATCTGCACCAGTATTTCACACGATTAATCAAGAAAATCAGGCTGAAGGATTTGTAAAGGATAGAGGCGTACTAACAAACAACCTTAGGTGTTGCCACGGCTCCTTTCTAAAAGGCATTTTTGCACAAAAAGAGCACAGGAGTCCTTGCTATTATTAAGAACAATTGCTATGGATTTTATTTGGAATCTTCAAAAGCGGCTTGTGAATGCATAAAGATGCTGATCATTTTATCTAAATGTAAAAATATGTTTACTCGTAACTAGTAACAATGCAAGTAACGATATTGATAAAGTATTAACAAATGTAATCACGATAAATGGGAGATAAATTGAAAATAGGTACATAAAACAATATAAACATTTATTGAGCATAATATTTAGGAAAATACACTTTTAAAGTCTCACTGTGGGGAAATGTACTTTATTTTGTTATTTTATATGTGGTGTTTTTAATACAAGCTTTGTGCAAATTCATCATTCAACAGCATTTCTGAGTATTTTCTCCATGAAACTGGAGACAACTCATTCCCGCGGTTTAAAATCACCTTGATTTCAAACATCACAGACATGTAACCAATCATATAAACACAGTTGAACGTGTGGATCAGTAATTCAAGTTATAGATATTACGTATGGATGCCTCATAGACTCGGTGCTGAAAAGATTGCAGCACAGATGCTTCAGCTCTGCTTCTGTGCTGCTCACACCTGTTAAAATCAGCGCTTAATGATTAGTGCTGCAAATGTGCAGTTTACGTATGCATTGTGTGAATCCGGACTTATCTGTTATGTGTCTGAAACTGCCAAATGTAGCATTTATTAACATATATATTTATATATATATATATGGTCCGAGAGGGTGTGAAAGAGAGGATACAAGGACTAATTTGCATATTCATATATATTGTAAGAGCTTTGCAACAGACTAGAGGCGGGGACTATTTTGCATATTCATATCTATGTTCTGAGCTGTGCGAATGAGTAGAGGTGGGGACCAATTCACATATTTTTTATCCGCATATACTAAATGAGGCAAGGTAGAGCAACATTCAAGCTGTATTAAAGCATTAAGAAATTAGTGTGACAGGTAAAACTAATAATGCTAAAAAAGATGTTTTAAAGGAAAACACCACAGTTTTTCAATATTTTATTACCTCAAATTAGACATATTAATACTTACCTATCTTTTTTCAATGCATGCACTTAAAGTCGCAATGAAATTGAAATGAAAAACTATATATATATTTTTAATATTGTGGTATTGTTAACAATGACTTATCTGTGAGCTTCATTATTTTAAAAAAATTTGTGTGTGCTCATAATCTTTAATCAAAAATGCAAATCTCCTCCCCTCCTCAAAACGATCTCTCTTCACCCCCGTTATATGGTGTGGCAGGTGGGCGGGGTCCGGGAGAAGATCGCAACGATTAGCAATTAGCAACACGACCCAACTTCAAACCATCCAATCAGATCTCGATGGACAAATTCAAATCCAGCCCTGCCTTATTTCATTTCAGAAACTGTTTCATTCGAATATACGTCACCACAGGGAAAATAAGGTAATCCGTTTCATGGCGACTTTTATCTTTGTACCGCACGTCGTGAATGTGTTAGCATTTAGCCTAGCCCCATTCATTCCTTAGGATCCAAATAGGAAAGAATTTAGAAGCAACCAAACACTTACATGTTTTCCGTATTTAAAGACTCTTACATGAGTAGTTACACGAATAAGTACGGTGGCACAAAACAAAATGTGGCAATTGAGTGCAAAACTGAGAACTACATTGTATGACGGAAGACCACTTATGTTGCAAACACTTCGACCTCGGCACGCAGTAAAATCATCACTCCTGACTACTCCCCCTCTCGCTCAAACTTCCATCAATATTACTGTGCCTGAGGTCGAAGTGCTGCAAACTAAGTGCTCTTCCGCCATACAATATAGGTCACATTTTTTCTCCGCTAAAAAATCGCCACGTTTAATTTTGTGCCACCATACTTACTGGTGTAACTACTCATGCAACAGTCCTCAAATAAAGAAAACAAGGAAATTCTTGGTGGCCTCTAAACTCATCCCTGTCTGGACCCCAAGGAATAAACGGGGCCAGGCCAAACGCCAACACATTCACAACGCGCTGCACAAAAATTAAGTGCTTGCATTGAAAAAAGATAGGCATATATTAATTCGTTAAGTTGAGGTAAAACATAGTAAAATATTGAAAAAATTGTGGTGTTTTCCTTTAAGTGATAAAATTATTGACTACAGGGAGACCTTACGTACGCGACATCTGTACTGTGGATATGACACCTCACAGTACTGTTTAAATAGGACTTTCCTGCATGCCAGTGTGTTATTGCTGTAACACGGCGTAACATCACATTTAAAGAGAATAATGATTGATTATTTTAAAGTCCGTCAGATGTCTGAGTATCGTTGTATTAGAAACATCTAATTTAAGGAACAATAGCAATAATTGAAAAAAATCCAAATATCATTACCAACGCCTGCAATATATGAATCTATTACCATCCTTAACATTATTGCAAACATTTGCACACAAATAAACACCAATCGGGAAATTAATTCTAATGTAAACTTCTCATTAGCCATTAAAGCCCTGATCTCAAATGCTACATTGTGGCATTTACCACAAAAGGTGAATGCGGTGAGGGTAGCTGGCGCTCTGCTGCAGTCGGGCAGCTGATGTAAATGTAAGTAGGCAGCGCTACGCAGAGAGCACCAGCTGCCTCTAATAGGTCAGCGACTGAATAAGCATCCTTACAAAGAATTACAGAGGCATACTCAGCAAACTATCACTCTTTCTAATGCATGCTCTGTGTGCAGTTACGCACACACACAAATCGGAACTGAACAGACTCTAGTAAGCAGCATACTGTTCTAGGCTGATATCATGATATCAAACAGCTTTTAACTTGCAGTACATAGCACGTTCCTGTAACAAAACCACCTACTCACACACCCACAGACAGAAGAACAAACATGAATACTCTTCCTCAAACACCTCTCGGTGCTATGCGGTTAAAGGCAGAATACACGTAACAACGATTTGCAGATGATGAGAAATAAAAATAGTCTATTATAATAAACAGATTGAAATAGGTCAGTCAGTGAATAATAAAACGTTATTTAGCAGATAAAAACACTTATTTGGTGCTGCTATGCATTCATATTGTACTAATATGTTCACAAATTGGATCATACAGACATCGGATGAAACACTGAAGTCAATTTAAGGCATATTTTGTCAAACTGATTGAATCCAAAGTGTTCTATTTAAGGTTTCAACCATGCTGTAAATCTGTAAGAGCGTGGAAAATGACTAACATGAGTAATGTGTGCTAGCCGGTCCAGGCTGAATGACCTCTTAATAAACTGATTAATCGTTTAATTGACTGAATGTCACAGACATTGCTCAGTCTGGTCTGAAAGATTACTTGTTGTTTAGTTTGATTGATGATCGGTTGTATCCAGTATTACCTTCACAAGTTCTTTCTGGGGCCAGATCTGAATGGGCTCCACCTGCTGCGGGGTCTGAGTTTGGATGCCATACGTGTTGAGGAAGACCTGCAGTCTGAAACACAAGAGCAACATTTGTTGTTTTTAAACTTTCACAAGGCCCACAAAGGCTTAAAGTCTTTTTGGTATGTTTCTGATGATGCTTGATTTTGTAGGATCACAGCTAGGGTTGTGCCGATAGACGATAGTATAACGTATCGACGATCGTCAGACATATCGTCAACAGCGGCTTTCATGACGATAGTTGGCGATAGTTATTATTATCATCATCATAGTTTCACATTATCGTGCGCATTGCGTGCTTTTCCGCGAGGGTTTGTGGGCTTCACTTTGCACGAAAGGGTTTGTAACACGCACAGATTCCTTCTCGCACACACCTGGACTTAAAGGCGGAGTGCACAATGTTTGAAAGCCAATGTTGATATTTGAAATCACCTAAACAAACACGCCCCTTCCCCAATAGAATCTGGACCTTGTGTTGATAGACCCGCCCAACACATACGCAACCCGGCAAGGATGTCGGTTAGTAGACACGCTCCTTTACTGCTGATTGGCTATAAGTGTGTTTTGGTAGTCGGCCCGTCTCCTTTTCCAAAGCGTTTTTCAAACATTGTGCACTCCGCCATTAATGTGCGCATCTTGGACTCTTGCTTGGACCTGAATGCGCTTGGCATGGACTCCCTTCTATAATGTGCATGATTTGGACTCTTCCTCGCACATGAGCTTGTAATACGCGCGGCTTCGACATTTCCTTGTACTAGAGAGGTTGTTAGCGTGGGTTTAAACCAGCAGGAAATTTTATAGCGCCTGGGCTTTAATGATGCGCTTTGATTAATAGCAACAGTTTTAAGAAGGCTGCGGTCATGACAGTGTTGCCCTTGCTTCTTTTTGTCCACCAATCAAGTGACTTGTCATAAATGAGTAAAAAATTAACAAATAAATGAGTAAACTACTGCCCCGCCCCACCGATACTATCGTGTATCGGCAATCTCACATGCTGACGATAGGACGATCTCAAAATGGTACATATCGCCCAACACTAATCACAGCTTATTTTATTCCCTTGTTTTAAACCACTTATTAAGTTGGCCTGTCTATCTCTCTGTCTGTCTGTCTATTAACAAAGCTTTCTGAAGCCAACATTCAAAGACCAACCCTTATTTTATTTCAGGATTTTCATTTGATGCCATAATTATTTAAATAAGTGTCAAAAGATTTCAAACTAATTCCAATGTACCATTCACAATGTAACTGTCAAGTTACTTTAATATTTGAGCAACGTTATTCAAGCTTTGCAGGGAAGGTTAAAAGGAACTGGCTGCTTTAAGTGATAGCGTTGAAGGTGCCGGTGGTTGAGTGGAAGTCCTGATTAAGGCACGTGTTGTAAATGAGTGGAGAGGTGGGTTAAGTGCCGGGGTGAACAATGTTAAATGAACTGCAAAGCAGGACTGGCTGGGACCAGCTGGCCACATGACCTCTTTAACCTCATACGCACACCAGAAAAGCTTTAAATGAGAGTGCTGATAGATGAAGACTACAGAATAGCATAACAATTAGTGTGCACACATCAATTGAGAGAAAGAGACGTGAAAAATTTATTTACCTTTGACTCTCCGCTACCAGTGCCACATGAATGACCACGTCGTTCTCAATGGGACCCTGTGGAAACAAGCACAGAAGAAAATATTGGAAAACTTGCAGTCTCGACGGAAAAGCAAGGGCACGGCGTGAAAAATCCATTGTCTGTGAGTGCACTGAAATGTAAGACCTTAACAATAAAAAAGTGTGAACTGTTTTTAGAAAACTGAAGAGAATCACGCTGACTGGGTTGCAGAAAATAAAACGCAAGCATCACTGAGCACATTAAAATACATTTACATTCTGTATAAGGAATATTGAAATATTGGCTTGATATGATACAAGCAATCAGGTTCATGTGTATACACGGTACTTATATAATCATAATACGACTAAGTTATGACTTAATACTGCAATATTACTGTGAATGTACAGTAAGAACATTTAATCAGTGTGAGAGAAAGAAAGAGAGAGAGAGCAGGCAACAAAGGGAGACCCGATAGAGTCCCGATTCTTTATGCTAGCTCATTACAGCTGTTTGAACTGGGTGATGTAGTAATTTCGCTGTGATAATGAGATGCTGATTGGTAAAGGTTTAGGTTGGGTTATATCAATCATTGGCTAAAGCCCTCTACTTGCACACAGAGGACACGTGCTACACACCCAGCCTCCATTAAACCTTCCACAGCCTGCAAACTCCAAAACTCTGGTGCATTTCAAAAGGCTGATTGAAATATACAGGACACACCTGTTGGGCGAAAATGGGCTTGGAAAATCAAATGTCAAGAAAGACAAATCTATCAGTCAGAGCCGGTAGATAGTAATGTATGTGATTGTTGGCTGTTTGTCTCTTCTGTTTTTGTTTGCTTCCCCTGAAACAGGGAAGATAAGTGTTAAGGGCACTGGGCAAATCACAAGCTTTGAGTTAAATGACATATTGGCACAGCCATTTTGTGGGGGCAGCTTGGTGAGTCATCACACAAGTTGATCAACAGAGGCTATACTTTGTAATCTGGCCCTGTATAAAGAGTACAGAGCAAAGACCTATTTTGTTTAGAAGGACGGGAGCAGTTTCAAGATGCTGATTAATGTGTGGCAGGTGCAAAAGTTTTGGAAAAGTCAAAAGGTGTCCGTAGCTTAGCTTCAAGAGTTCGAAACAATTGGGAGTGATAAAAACCTTAAAGGTTAAGTGTGTCATTTACGTCTCCACTAGTGGGACTAAAAAGCAGTGAAAACAATCATTATTTGACAAATGCTACAGCCCTGCCTACCACTGCTTGGAAAAAAGATTCATTGTTTGGTTAGGCCAAATGTTATTGATATTTCGGACCGCTCAATCAGACACAGTAATTTGGGCATTACACAGTACACCTTTTTGGGAAATCAACCTATGAAAGGCTTACATAAAGTATATGTAGATGCCTCTGCACAGTAACAGTGTTTTCTATATTATACACTCACCTAAAGGATTATTAGGAACACCTGTTCAATTTCTCATTAATGCAATTGTGTAATGGTGTGGGGGATGTTTTCTAGGCACACTTTAGGCCCCTTAGTGCCAATTGGGCATCGTTTAAATGCCACAGCCTACCTGAGCATTGTTTCTGACCACGTCCATCACTTTATGACCACCATGTACCCATCCTCTGATGGCTACTTCAAGCAGGATAATGCACCATGTCACAAAGCTTGAATCATTTCAAATTGGTTTCTTAAACATGACAATGAGTTCACTGTACTAAAATGACCCCCACAGTCACCAAATCTCAACCCAATAGAGCATCTTTGGAATGTGGTGGAAAGGGAGCTTCGTGCCCTGGATGTGCATCCCACAAATCTCCATCAACTGCAAAATGTTATACTATCAACATTTCTAAAGAATGCTTTCAGCACCTTGTTAAATCAATGCCATGTAGAATTAAGGCAGTTCTGAAGGCAAAAGGGGGTCAAACACAGTATTAGTATGGTGGTCCTAATAATCCTTTAGGTGAGTGTACAAACACTATCGTCAACATCTGCAACATGCTGTCGATAACCTTAGAAAATAACTTTGAATTTAAGTTTGTATATCCAAATAAAAAATAAAACAAATGCGTGTACAGACAAGCAGTTAAATACAAAACATATGTAGTAACTGATGTATGCTTGCCACATAAGCTTCCATTATAAGTGCAAAATGTGACACAGTCACGCAAAAGTCATTTTTTGTGATTGTTTACTAAAGAGCATTATGTGAAAATATAAGCTTGAGACCTTTAATATTGACTGAGTAACGCCATGTCAAAGATTGAATTCAGTGTTAAGAAAGCCATGGATATGACTACTTTCACTTTGATGCTTCTAATCTCATAATTAGTTTGTTGGTCTTTACCATTGATTTCACAGAAATCAAAACAAATGGGAGTGATAAAAACCTTAAAGGTTAAGTGTGTCATTTACGCGCTACTAGTGGCACTAAAAAAGCTACAAAAACACCACTTCCCAAATGCTAAAGCCCCTCCTGCCCTGCTTACCACTGCTTGGGCAAAAAGGCAGTCCTGCCAAAACTCATTGTTTGGTTAAGCCAAAAGTTATTGATTTTTGGATCGTTCCATCAGACAGAACAATGTCGAACAAAAATGACACTTTTTGGGAAATCAACCTATGAAAGGCTTACATATCGTCAACATCTGCAACCTGCTGTGGATAACCTTAGAAAATAACAATACTTTGAATTTTAGTATGTATAACCAAATAAAAAATCTAATCAAATGTGTGTAAAGAAATGCAGTTAAATAGGAAGCAAATGTAGTAGTAACCGATGTATGCTTGCCACATAGGCTTTTATTATACATGGAAAAACGTGACAGAGTCTGCAAAATTGTATTTGTATACTAATGTAAAGAACATTATGTGAAAATATAACCTTGCTATCTTTAATATTAAATGATGCCAATGACTGAATACAGTGTTAGAAAGCCACTATGACTACTTTGATGCTTCTAATCTCATAATTAGTTTCTTAGTATTTTCCAGGAATTTCACAGAATGTGCATAACTGTCAAGTCATTTCCTGATTTTCCAAATATTTGCCATACATAACAGGATATCATAATAAACTGGGATAGAAGAGAATATTTTTTCTTCAACTGCAATATTCTCATCATTTCCTGGTACAGTATAAAGACATGGTTTTTAAGGAAGCCTTACAATCAAAAGCCTTACCAAGCAGATGGTGTATAGAGTATAAGCAACACTGGTTCACTAGCTCTACTAGTAGGAGATCCTCTGTGGTCTGCAAACTCCTGCAGTTTCTCCTTCTGTACTGTACCGAACCAGACGTTGATAAGATGTGCATTTAATCGTTGTCTCTGTTAGTCAAATGATTTCTCTTAATAACGTGCTTCCAAAAGCCCAATGGATCTTATTTGAGGGTGAGCCAAACAGTCAATATTTACACCTTATAACAAATCTATCTTTCACCGCAACTTGAGTAGCATTAATAATTTAAGACTGCAATAACTGTCAAAAAATTAGAAGATTGGGAAAAATGCCCTAGCACCTTTACAGCAGGTTCTTCTACTTTCTTTTTTATAGGAGAAATATATACCATACAGATAATCTGTGCAAAAAAAGTATAGTTAGGTACAGTACATGCATACATACATACATACATACTCACATACACAATATAAGCACACTTGCAAACACAAATAATTAGCCCACTATGCAAACATACCATTTGATGAGGTTCTTGTACTTTCTATGGGGAGTACAAAGAAATACAAATTGTTCCTCCAAACAATATTGAATGGTTATGCATCACTGTATTGCACAATTACCATGTTGATACACCATGTTATTTACACGGAATGCCAAGGTACTTGCAAATGCAATGGTACTTTTTCAAAAGGGCATCACAAATAAACTTTGAATAGTTTCCTAAATTTATTTAATTGAGGCTTTCACAAATTAAAGTCACAATGAAAATATATATATATATTTAACAAATCACTTACGTGTGAGCCTAATTATTAAAAGAAAATGTGTCCTAATAATCTATAATCAAAAACACTAATCTCCTCCTCGAAACAATTTTTATTTCCGGTCACAAGGAATTGCGCGAGGACTGAGCCCGGGAAAAGATTGCATGATAATAGCAACATTCTAACAATCCCATGAATTCTCGATGGACAGATTCAAGTCCAGCCTTATCTTTTTTTCTCATTTTAGAAGCCGTTTAACTCAGATATACGTCACAACAGGGAAAAGACAATCGCTACTTCTGTTTCATTGTGACTTTAAACATAAAATATTCAGATGTTAACAGTTTCAGGTTAAACAGTTTTAAGGTTAAAGTCTGTATTGCATTCTGCTTGTTGAAGAAATTTATATACATATTAAAGAGCTCCTATAAAAACTCCCCTTCAGCAGTTAGTAATAAAACTCTTGTAAAAGCAGCTTGTAGGAATTTCACAAAGATGGAAAAGGAAATTGGAAGTTTGGCCTAATAAAAAAATACAACCGTCACTGCAAATGAAATTAAATACAATACAGAGGTCAAACTGTTCAGACCTTGCATTATTATAAACGCATGCTGTAGCAATATACTTACATTTACACACACAGCATATATGACCCTGGGGGAACCACGACATTGATTATGTGGCAGTAATGATTTTGTTCAATTCATTTAGATTCATGCATTTGGTAAACATTTTTATCTAAAGTGACTTGCATTTAACTTGCGTGTTTCAGGGAATCAAATCTACAGTATGACCTTTGCACGGCTAACACAATGCTAACACAGCCAGTTGAGCTATGCTACATTCAATTCTATTCTATTCTATTCACCACCTTTTTCACATCCAGTCTTCTGATAAATGAAATCAAACGTAATCGACTGCCCCTTGCAGACATGAAGTGAATAGAAGAGACCTGGCAGATGCTGGATAACACATTCCCATTTCAGTCATCTAGTGAAAAGCTTTTCCGCCAAAAGGCAAAACTATTAACTGATATGAAGTGCTGCTTTTATAAACATCTAATGCTCTCTTAAGACTCAACATTTTTAAGTTGTTGTTGTATTGACGCAGCGAGATTGTTCTCAACGTTAAAAAGCCTGCAGCTGGCAAGTTCAAAAACGGTTAGCATTTTAGGCTGATAAAGCAGCCAGTTAAGCCGAGAGATGCAGAGGAAAAATATGATATATACAAAAACACTTTCCAAGTAGAATGGAAAAATGCTTACTTTTTAGCCTCCATTCCACATCCTATAATGGAGTGAGGGGGCTCCCTATGCAACAGCTCAAGTCTGGCCACAATCACCTTAAAGAAATTGAAAAGGTTGAGGATTGGGCTTTCGAGAAGGTGGGAGTGTAATTGTGAACAAAGGCTTGCTGCGAATTCGATACACATCACCCCTCTCTGGACGGACTCCAGATATATTAGATCTAGCCGGCAATCCTTATGACGAGAAGAAAAAAATCAATTTATATTAAACCGAGGCATGTGAGAGCCTCTGGAGTTTGGTGTTAGTCAGTGGTGTGTAATTCTCATAAAGATGCAGCTTTTGCAGTGAGAGATGATAAGCAGGCTGATTACCAAAAACCGCAGACCTACTCTGTATGAAAGGCAATGCGTTTCCAGCCCCTGTTAATACACAACAGGCCTCTGTTCAAAATGAGCTACAGTAAACCTGCTTGCTTTTTGTCACCCAATCCACAGATGTCATACCTGCATCGTCGCTAAAGCACAATAAATACCATTAAGTTCAATGGTACCGGTTTTGGGGTCAAGTATTGAAGAGAATATTAGTCTGGATCGTAGGGGGCGGCCTAGGTCTGGCTTGGATGGTACATATTAGTCCAGATTTTAGGATATCTGGTATTGGTCTGAGTCTTAGGATGGCTGATATTGGTCTACTGTTATGTCTTAGCAAGCCTATTTTTTCTGAGAGTCTGGTCTAAGTTCAGCACTGTTTTGAACGCTGCCATCACTAACAAGCATTTTATTTCAGGAGTAAGCTAAAGACATTGCAGCAAATGACGTACTTATAAGCATCACTGGCCATTCCTTCTGGTACTCGCGGGGGCATAACAACATCATTTCAGTAAACACAAGCCATTTGGGAGTTTGGGTGGACCTAATCAGGGAGAACCATGCATGTCCTGCCTCTCACAGCCGCATAAGCACACTTACACATGCCCTGTTACACAGAAAACCAATGGGAATTTTTATGCACAGGCTTCACCTGCTCTTAATCAAAACAAATTCTTAAAAAGCTCCTGAGAGATAAAGCAAGCTAAGTGCAACCAACAGTCAAGTACAAGCAGAATAGTTTGGTTCCTGTAATGTAGCTTCATTGGGTAAGCATTAAGTTAGCTTCCCAATGGTCATGGTGGGTTTGATTCCCACATACATATTGAGAAAATTTTAGATTTAGATCTTCTGCTGCATGTTCTTAAGTTGTTGGTCAATTGCCAAACAAACAACCAAACAATGCTTTAATATTTATTAAAGGGACAGTAAGTAGGATTTACCCCCATCTAGTGGTAAAATTGTATTTTGCATTCAAACGAATAGTGCTCTCTAGCGCCACGCTTTTCCAAATGCGTGTTGCAACTAGCGTAGACGTTATGTAATCACTTATCTCCTTGTCCGTTTCAGCTGGTTCACGTGTTCTGAATGAAAACGCGTTGCGGTAGGCTAGTGCTTTTTGTCCCTCTCTGCTATTATAGTTTATCAATACGACGGAACGACATGGAAGCCCTTTGGACTTACCCAATCAATGTAAGTAAAGAGAAGAAATTCTAAGCTTACAAAGAAAAGTCAGATCACTGGCAGAGGTCATTTAACACCAACAAGGACATATTTATGAATAAAGACATTGATTTTGATTAATAAAACACTTAAAACCTATTTACTGTCCCTTTAAGAAATAACAAAGAAAGGTATATGTTTACTGCCAAGGACAGTGATGTTAAGGCGTCATGGCAACACTTGATTTGGATTCCCATATTCGAAAGTCTGGAGGTACAGTATAATAAATGATTAAGTGACACATGAGTGATATCTTCACCTCTTCTGGCTGTCTGAGATAAACCTCCAACACATCTGTCACTTCTCTGCAGACTTCTGAGAAATGACTTTCAGCTCCATCAACAAATATGTTACTGCAAAGTCATGAGCATGCAATCCTGTCTGCTCAAACACACTGCCTCTTTGTTTCACTTTAATATTTTTGACTCGTCATCGCTCTCCTGCTTTTCTGCACTCTGAAGTGCTTTGTTTGTATCTGTTACTACAGAGGTGGACAACCGAGGTGATTTCAGAACACTCAGTTCTATGTGTGTATGTGAACGTGTGCAGTGTGACGGCCACTGGAAATTTTCTATTAACCTTTTCAGGGCTCAGTGATCACAAAGTCTCTCTCTCTCTCTCTCTCTCTCTCTTTTTTTTTTGCTTTCTCCCTCCCTCACTCTCCAACACACATACACACACTTTCTATTTTTTTCTTCAGTTTTTTATGGGGACATTCCATAGACATAATGACTTTTATACTTAAATAATTGTATATTCCATTCCCTTCCCCTAGTCTCAGCCTCAGACTTGTTGTTGTTGTGTTGTGTTGGCTAAACGTCTGATGTTTTTCGTACACTTTTCTGGAAACCCTGTGAGAATGTCGAAGTCGTTTTGATTGGTTGAAATAAACCGGATTTCCACGAGACGCGAGTGTCGCGATTAGTTTCGGTTCCTGGAAAACAAAGCTCTGACGTTCCATTGAGGAAGAGAATCAGTCGTGTTCACATGGATAATAATGAGCAGTTATCATGATCAGCTAAACATTGAGAGTTTTGCTTGAGGTAGTTAGTGGAGTCAAAAAGTTTGGTTCTCCTGAATTGCTTGTTGGTGTTACAAAGTGGAGAGATATGCTTCAAACAGATGTTTAATGGGAGCGTCTCATTGGTGTGGCTGTTAAAGTGCACAACGTTGTTCTATGGTGAGTAATGTTGTTTATTTAGATGCTAATCGGTTGCGGCTGGTTATTGCAATAACTGACTTGTTGCAAGCCGGCTCGTTATTGTGGGGAGTACGAAACGTGATGCTAGACGAAACAAACTGTAATTGGTTGTTTGACATGTCGGTCAAACAGCTCGTAGTCAGGCAAAAAAACGCGAGACTACCCTTTCCCTTACCCAACCCAACCACTAAACCTAACCCTCACTGAAAACTTTCTACTCTTTTCGAATTTCAGAAAACATCATTCTATATGATTTATAAGCTTGTTTCCTCATGGGGACCAAAAAATAACTGGTATTACTATCTGTCCTACAACATATTGATTACCATGCAAACACATTGTATAATACCAAACACACAAAATAACATTGTTTTTAGCAATGAAATAGGTGCTGTTTAAAGCAAAACATGAGCATTTCCAATAGAAGACACAATAGGGATTTTTATGATGTGTCCACGAAACACTAAGTACAGAATTTGTACTGTATTGTGCATGTTCGCATGTCTCCCTGCAGACTCCTGTGACATCTAAATACATGTCATCCGACCCCTGATCTCTCCTCACTGTTTGTAATGTCTTTATTTGTGGAGCGTATTCTCAGCCCTTCAGGGTGTTTATGATGTGACTCAGCCTAGACTGAGACATGCAGACAGGAGATCTCATGTGGAACCAGTATAATGCACTCAGTGCCCAATATGAGTCCTGTACTCAAAACAATCACTTCATAAAAGTACAGTAGCAATATCATTGTTTTTATAGTAAAAGATACAGTCATTGGGCACAGCCAACAAAAACAATTGGACTGCATTTGTTGGAATACATTTGTCATAATGCATCAAATTAAATATGAATCAAAGAACTGTAGCAGAGTAAATGCAAAAAGGCATCTAACCGAGCTCATGTTTGTGAGCGAGAGAAACATTTCAAAAGCTGTTTGCAATGTTTAAAAGGCAAAAAGATGTGGCTGCTTCCTGCACCTTGGCTGCTCTGCTGAACAATCGTTTCTAAATTTAAACGGCGCTCCATCTGTGTTTTGTTGAAACGGGGTACATCCATCAATCAGAAGAAAAGGCTGTCTAATCTCTAAGCAAGGACATGGTTCAGCATCAAGATCTGCCTGCACAAGGCAGAGAAAGTATGGGAGACTTTACACAGAAGGAGAGTTTTGAAATATCTAAAGAAGCTGTTTTTCATACGACAATTTAAAAAGGTTATTTATGGATAAGCTGTATATCAGATAAGTTCTAGGTAAAAAAATATCTCTATGGCAATGGTTCTCAAACTTTTCGGTGTTTGATCCCCCTGCATCCCTTTCGCGGCCTCCCCAAAGAAAGTTTAAATCACAAAACAATCTCAAACCTAGAATTTGAATTAAACAAAACATATTAAATTATACAATGTAGTGCTGTTAGTTAGTAGCCTTATTTTTTGGTTGTTTAATTGCACAGAATTTGTAATAAATGTTTTTTTTAAAATGTCAAAACCTCCGGCAACATCTCGCAGCCCCTTGTATGAGAACACTGCTCTGTTTTTTTATTCATATTAGAGCTTGACCAACTTTGTTTAAATGAAGGAAAACAGCTGTGTGAAGAAGATTCTTCAAAATTTGCCTAATTTAACTCCTTAAATTTTATAAACAATATGAGAGAAAACAATAAAAAGTATTTCTTTAAAGGGCACCTATGGTCCGATTCACAGTTTTACATTTCCTTTGGTGTGTAAGTGTGTATTAGTACATGTTAACAATATGCAAAAGGTACAGACACACCATTGTGTCCCTGAGCAAGACACTTAACCCCTAGTTGTTCCAGAGGCGTGCGACCTCTGACATACATATAGCAATTGTAAGTCGCTTTGGATAAAAGTGTTCTAAATTAATAAATGTAAATGTTAACTCCTGTTAGCATTGCATTGTGACTGAATCTTTCAAACATGGTAAGGAGCGTCACATTTCCGGCTAACATCAGAGGTATTCAGACCAATCACTACGTACAGATTACCTGACTAATTAGGGACACAGCGCTTTTCAAATCAAAGTTTTGTACAAAATCAATGCATTTCAGAAAGATAGTGAAATCTGGAGCTACAAAAATGTACAGTATGTGGAAAAAAATTGTTTCTTGAATCGTAAACGACGCAAATACATTGTATTATACCAAATACATAAAATAACATTGTTTTTTTAGCAATGACATAGGTGCCCTTTAAGAAATCTTAGAAGGACCAATATTAGCCAAGAACATCTTGCACATAAAAACAAACTAGCAATCTTTTTCAATCATGTAGCGCATAACAACTCATAAATATTGTAAGCAGCAATAAGCAAGCATAAATATTGCAGATGCTCAAAAACAGGCAGTAATATATAAAAACCCTTAACTGACACTTTATATGGCTATATCCAGACACAGACACACAGTCACATACACACACACGCACGCCATGCTTACAAACAGCAGCCAAAGCTATGTGCCTTTAAGCCTTTAAGTGCACCACTGATGCAAAACTGAAAAGACAAGCGTGTTGTGCATTACTGCGTAATATGCAGTGCCCTCCTTAAGAGTGCCCAGGCTCCTTTCCGTGTCCCATTCAGCGGTGCAAAACTCATGAATAAAACAACGTCCTGCCCCCGTACACCTGCCCTCTCATCAGACCCCCATGATGCAGACTTTCGGTCCTAGACCGATATTAGTGAAATTACATTCATAGATTTAAATTTGCAATGATTTTGCTGGTGATATAAGCTGCATTATGATAACAACGATGATTTTAATGTGCATTTAATTTGGTCATTAGATGGACTGATTATTTTTAAAATGATACTTCTAGTATGGATGTTGTATACAGAGGAACGATACCTATTCTTTTCAAACTAGCTTCAAATTTCTAAGCAAATATGTTTATATAAATGTATATATGTATACTGTATATATATATAACCCCACCCCATATACTACCCCATATACTCCAAATACAAATTCTGTATTCAGTAGCTAGGCAATAGATTATTTATTAATAATAGTAAAGCATTCACCATAACAAGACCACAGACAAACAGCTTCCCGGCAGGCTCAAAAATCACATGACAAATCTAACAGACAGAAACCAGAATAAACAGATGCTGTATTAAAGAGATACTGTAAACTGGGACAGAAGACCGAGCTTACTGTTCGCTAAGAAACAGCAGTTGTCTGTAGGTTTCTCTTATCAAGAACACTGTGGTCTGCCTTTGAAAAACTAACAGATCTGCAAGGAAAAAAGTCAGCTGTGGGGTTTAGACTTGTGTTAATATGGAGATGTAAGGACTTCTGCAAATCCCTGCTGACAACAATAAATGTGGCTTTGAGACAGATTAAAAAGACTCAGGCCTCATTCACCTGTAGGTTTGCTGGATACATTTTTGCAGTCATGTAGTAGCACAGAGAGTGGCACAACGCAGCTTACCAGATTGGAGTATCGCATACTGACGTTCCTCTGATCCTGCCGTGGCACATAGCGATGGATGGGATCGATGTCCTTAGGGCTGATCAAATCATCGACTAAACACCGCAAACACAAAACAGGGAACAATTACTGCTTGTCGGTTCACATGAAATATAAAAAAGACTCTTCAAAATGTGAATCAGAACTTAGTTTATCTAATCTTCTCATTTCAAACCAGCATTTTCCTCTAAAGACACTGAATTGAAAAACAAGCCCTTTTCACAGAATACTAATGTGCTCATAGTGTGGTTTATACCACAATGCATATACTGCCCACAATATTAATTGAAGTGAATGTGCAGTAACATTGCTAAAAACACATTAGGCCATGTTTGCAATGCCTATAGGCAGATATTTTAGTCATACAAGACTAAAGTCCTATTTACTTGAATGGGAAAAGACAGATCTCTTTAAAATCGTGCTGGTAAAATCACAATTAATCAACTTTTTTCACGTAAAGAGTCCCTCCGCCAGAAAATTGTCAATCTTTATTGACTGATGATTGGTTCTTTTAACTAAAAGGCGGTACTTCTGTTGCCAAAGCGGCTATTTTGAGTGTTGCATTTTCCCCATTTATAGTAATATTAGTGCTCAATCTTGTTATATCTATTATTTTTGGTACAGCATAATGTCAGGCTTTAACAAGCTGGAGTGTGACACACAAGCCCTTTCGGTAAACAGGTTAAGTGTCAAAGAGGGGATGATTCAAATCGGTTGATAGTTTTTGACAAAAAGTCATTAACAATAAATCTGACTAAACAGTCAAATTAGACCCACATTACATATTTTCCCACCAATAACTATAGCTGATTATTCCGACTGATATCTGCCGATACAAATAATTTAGTGGTTATATTAAATTGCATGAACTAAATTATTAAAGGGGGGGTTTAATGGTATTTCAAGCATTCTGACTTATTAACACAGTTATAGAGTTGTTTCCTCATGCTAAACGTAGGCAAAGATTCAAAAATGCAGTTGGGGGTGTTTCAGAGTATTTCTGTGCCGAATGCACTTCGCCAGGGTTCGTACAAGTTTCGGCTAATTTTTTTCGATTACGGTTCTAACTGACGTTTCAGGGGTTTTCGATACGTATCACTTCTTTATATGGGCTTCCGCCGGAAAACTTCCCCCGGAAAACCCCGCCCAGCCGTCAGTCAACGGGAGACGCTAGAGCTTGCTAACAGCTTATCACGCCACTCAGCTTTGTTTAATTTCAAAACTCAACAATGGCACAACAAGAAGTGTTTTTGGATGTAAGGAGAAGACATCCAGCCTTATGGAAACAATGGATATAGTTTATTATCCGGATTAGCAGCGGAGTTTTGCGTGTGTGTTTGATGCGGTGGATTTTCAGAACCGGGTCATGACGAGTTACACGTGGTAAGTAAGACTTCTGTCTTATGTTGGAAATAGGCGCGTGTATATTATATAAATGACACGAACATGTAGTGAATCATAAGTTAAAACAGTGTTGTATAGTGTTGCATGACTCGTAGTCGCTCCTCCCGTGTTATAATTCCTCCTTCTTCATTTTTTCGTACGTTATCGGAAAGATTCGGTAAAGCTAATCTTTCTTTTATAAATCTGATTAAACTAAAGACTCTTCAGAGATATAAAGGATGTCATACTACTCCATAGGTACTCCAGATTAATATCAGAAATGCAGAAACAGCGTGTGTTACGTGAGCTTTAATTTAAATGATGACCATTAATATTGGACATTAAACTAGTGATGTTTCTTTACATTTTCTATACACAGAGCTTAAATTCATTGACATTTCATGTTCTCTTTTGATTGACAGGATATATTGGCCATGACTATCGGCTGTTTAGAAAAATAGCTTTTATTGACCGATTATTGGCCGATATATCAGTAAAATGCATAAGTAAAATGCATACTTAGGGCGCAGTCACACCAAATGCGCTTTAAACGCTTGCAAACGCAAGGCGCGACGCACTGCCTTTTTTAAAAAAGAGCAGTGCGGCGCGGCTTTTCATATTGCTAAGCAACGACAGAGTCAGCTGTCTTGTCAATCAAATATTGAAGCGTGAGCGCTCTTTTGCTGTTAACTGTCATATTAGTAGAAACTTTAAAAAGAGGACGCTTGCTCTGACCTTGTTTGAGGGTGAGAGGTGCACAAACACGCAGGAGAGAGTGAGCGAGTGGAGTCCGGTTCTTCAAAGCAACTGTAAACATCCCTCACCACAACGTAAGGCCCGCCTCTCCCCTCATTCGATTGGACAATGGAAGACGCGAATGACGTCAGGCGCTTCTCCGCTCTCAGCGCTCCTTCAAAAACGCGTGCGTGGCAGGCGGCAGAAAACCGCAAGGCGCTCGGCGCGCATAAACAGCGCGCAAACGCTCACTGCCCATAGAATATCATTCAAAAAAGGCGCCTGCAACTGCCATAAATGCTTTTGGTGTGACTGCAGCCTTAAGCTAGTTTAGTTATTTGCCAGTAATTGTGCTTGTGATGTGGAAAGAGGTGCAGGGCTGAATTTCGAAACCGGAAAAATGATTTGTGGACTCAAAAAAAGTCTAGATCCCTATCCCTTTTCATACAGGTGTTAAGGGCTGTTCACGTTATAACGATAACTATAACGATAAATATAGTAGTGTCCACATTATAACAATAACTTTATTCTAATTTGCTTACGTGCGAGGCACTTGCACAAATACTTGCCTTTAATGACATTGCCTTTCTTCGAATAAAAACTTTTTGCAATTGTTTGCAATGTTCTCAACACGCTGCATTTTGTGTAAGTCTAAACAGTGAATTTTGTTTGTGTAATCTAAGTTAATATCTTACTTTTTGGCATTGTCAGTGTGGTAGGAAAAAAGCATTACGTAGTGAATTTCACAACAACCGCATCAGCGGTGGATACCTGAGGTAATTTTGTGTTATAGACCTCTGCATTGAGCTTTTCCACTGTGCACTTGAAGTTCAATTTAATTTTTTAATTGGCTATCAATGGTTTATCGTTCATCAGGTGGGTAAAAATTGTTCAGAAAGTGATCCCAATGATATTGTTCGTTGTATCTTTATCGTTATAGTTATGGTGTAAACTCCTCTTTTGTCTTTAATATAAAACGATTTTCAAAACTATATTTTTATAGTTTATCATTATAATGTGAACAGCACTTTAAACCAGAACATGAAGATTACTGTTTTACAACTGCTTTAACACCACTGGTTGCAAACAATTACTGCAATTTATAAAACAGATTTCTGCTTGACCTGTTAATTAATAACTTGACTACCACCTCCTCCAAAGTGATTTCAGTGATTAATACAAATGACTCTCTTTTCTTTGAGTGGGCTGAAGGATTGAGAGCAAAAAGTCACCTCATGAATAAATAAAAGAATATCTACGTAAACACTTTTAACTGTGTGCCTGTGCAATTTAAAGCAGCACTGACCCCTGAGATAAGCAAGTGTGCATGAAGATGGATCAGATACTCACCCAGCAGCTTAGCGATGTTAAAGAGAGCCTGTCCACAAAGGAAAAACATGCCATCCCGGCCCGAGTTGCTGGGAAAGCGCTTTTGGCTGCCATGCTTTTTCTGTTCAGCCTCCACAAAGTCAGCCGGAACGTAATAGTACTTCGGGATGACGGCATGGCCTGTGTAGGATCAAATTAGATGCAATTTAAAGGCGTTGTGTGTGGAATTTAGCGGCATCTAGAGGTGAGATTGTGAATTTCAACCACAGCTCACCCCTCCCACAGCTCTCCCCTTAGCCCCACCAACTATTGGTTTCAAAAAAGCTCTTCACATGGACATCACAGACACCACTCCCATATTTTTACAGTCTATGGACGAAACATGCTCTGTAGAGCAGTTTGACCCTTTAGGGCTACTGTAGAAACATGGTGCGCAAAACGGCTACATCCATGTAAGGGGACCCACAGTGTATATGTAGATAAAAACTGCTTATTCTAAGGTAATAAAAACAATAGAGTTCATTATGTAAGGTCTTAATGGCATCTTGTGTAAGTTTATAAAATGGTGCAGGGCATTCCTAATGAGATGACTCAGTTTTTGGAACTGGTTCATTAAAACAAACTGATTTAATTAAATGATTCAGACTTCCTATTAGTCATTAATATTACTATTGTTGAGTGTAGGTGAGAAAACACTTGAGGAAAAAGTGAGCAAACAGCTTGACTAAGAATTGCAAAAAGCACAATATAGGGTACTGCATCCAGCACAGCCTCAAATTCACCCTTTTTTAATTCAGGCGACAAAAGTGAGCCATCATCTGTATTACTAGATCTCACAGCAAGCAGATGAAAATAGATGAACTGGTTAAGTTGGTTATTGTGTATGTAGTTCTAAAGAGTGGCGATCTTAATGACTGTCAGACAGCGTGAGAGCTGTTTTTGTCAGTCAGCGGGGAACAGACGCGTTCTGGTCTGTTTAAATAATAAGCATCGCTGCTGTTGTGCACTTGAGTGAGAGCCGTCTGAGGAAATCACACGCAGCGAGGAGGAGATGAATACGAAAGGGCCACTTTAATAAAGAGTAATGGAAAAATAACAGTCATTGGCAGGGGCTTGAGGATATTGGCTGGCATGCAGAGTCCGTCATAAGATGACAAGCTCTGACAGTCCAAAAAGATATTCTTATGTGTGTGTATGTGTTTTCACATCTTACCCTCAAAAGACTGGAAAATGACAGGTTCTAGCAATTCCTGGTATTCTTTGACTTGAGCGCGATTTCCTCGAAACACACCTGAATAAAAGGTGAATAAAAGGGAAGTTATTTAGAAACACATTAAAGGTACTGTATATACAGTAACGCTGCTTCACTGCTCTTAGAAATAAAAGCTTTAAGTGTAACATTGATATGCAAACTCTAAAGTGCACAACATTTACATGAATTCTCTCAAATAGACTGTGGTATAATAACACCAATCTTACCGTCAATCATCATATAGATGAAAAAAATTGGAAACTCGCACTCAATCCCGTCAAAGAGCTGAAAAAATCAGAGGACAGACACAATATACATTAGGAGTCATTAACATATTATTCAAATTTGAGGTCATAATTATTATTATTAGTTACCACCAGTATCTGACATATCATTAAGCTGAACAACTGTAAATAACATGCACAGTAAGGCCCTGTGTCCACAAAAGCATTTAAAACATGTCCAAAAGCGCCAGGCGATGCTGACTGTGGCAGCGTTTCTTTATATATGTGATACTTTTGCTTTTATCAGATGTTGTACGATGTAGGGGTGCGCAGGGCAAGAACTAAGGTGGGGTTAGTTTTAACACGGTGAGTTGAGCAATTAGTTTTTTTCGTATTGTTTTCACGCTGGTCTGCCACAAATTCATGGAAAGGTAAAAGGTTTTTCCATATAGTTATTGATGAAAGAGTGTTTTGGTGGCATAAGTAAAAAAATATGTTTTTTGAGTTGGGTGTGTAAGATACCAAAACCAATGTTATGTCATCTTAATCAGTGTCTTGTTGACTAAAACAGCATCATTTTGAAATATGTCTGCAGCTCTTAGCCACTTTTTTGGTAGGCTTGAACATATTTTCACACAGCGGGGTTAGTTGTAACCAGTCCCTCCAGGAAAACGCGATTGTGCGATCGCGCGATATATTGCATAATCAGCCAAAGTCCACATATTTATGCGGGGCTGCATTTTTTCCAAATACGACGCACTTTTGCCGCATTAATTACATATTTCCGCGCACAAAATATGCGGGGCTTGCATGATTTCCTAATCTCCGCATTTTTGTAGCAAAAAGTCACATATATATTAGCAGAAAGTTGAAAAATGTTGCATTTACTTCCCAAAAGCGCAGCCGTGTCCTCTATTGCCATGGGAACGTTATGTCATGATTATGTGACGTGAACATCATTGCAGCTTTTGCAAGTTTCCGCAGTTTTTGCAAGTTCCGCAATTTTCGCAAATTCCCGCAATTCCATTGCATAAATATCCCGCATATTCCATAGCATTTTTTAAGAAAATGTGCCGCAAAATCGAGAATTTTTGCTCACAACAATCACAAAAAAACTCAGCTTTTTTCTGGAAGGACTGTGTAACGCTGTGTTACAACTAACCTCAGCACTAACGATATGAAAACAGCTAATGTTAGCGTAATTCTTGCCCTTGTTTTAAATAGGCTACACATTGATAATTGCTGGCTGCCAACAAAATAAATGTGCCTGTCTTATCAAAAATTGTGTCAAAATGTATTTTTGTTCATATCTTTAATATTGATTGAATAATGTCATGTCAAATGAAATTAATGGCTAAAATCGTACTTTGATTTTCATTATCTCAGAATTTGATTTTGAGACTTTAGTATGGTTTTTAGAGACATATAAAAAAATCATAATTGTGCTGATTTTTTTCTCACATATTTATACATTTGTATCCATTTATAATTACACTATGGTTAGATGAGGAATGAATAGTGTAGATACTAGGGGTGGCACGGTTCATGAAAAACATCCGAACCGTTCGGTTCGCTTGTCTCGGTTCGGAGCGCGTGTGTGTCGTACTGTTCAACGGTTCATGGCATGCGCAATGTATGTAGCCTCGTGCCCTGTATGTGACCTTAGATAGCGTGTTCCCCTTTCGCGAACAGTGCGAAAGAAGAGGTGACTGGTGTGGAGAGTGAGTGCTGCCGGTCATGTTACGTGTAGAAATGGCAAGAGGGAGAGAAAAAGAAGTCTGCCCGCAGTTGGAGGATGCGCCAGTGTCGTATAAGTTTGGTGTGTGGAATTTTTTTTATTTCATGTTACCTATGATGACAGCAGAAATAAAACAATAGATACAGCCACACACGACAGCCTTCTCTCCGACCATTTATCTAATCTGAGGTAATGAACACTGTTTTACGTCTTTTCGTATTCAGCGCTATTTTTAGCCTTTCGTTGATAAAACGAAAGCGGCTGATTTCCGCGTAGTTTCATTTTGCTAGCGTGTGAAAGTTGCGCGATCTTATTTCATAAACTGCCCCTTAAAGTAATCAGGACAGAAATGGTCAAAAGTGGACAAAAAAGACGGATTTAAATATTACAGATGTAAACGTTATGTTTCTCTCTCGTTCACATATTCTCTCTGCAGTATTTAAGCAGCCTCTCAGTGATAAATCTTAAAGCTACACTGAAGTTGGCATTTTGATAAATGCAAGTTATCTTTGTGTGCTAAAAATGCACACAAAGTTCATGTAGATGGCAATACACATTCTCTTTTTTTCCAAATAAATGAAAAGCATGTTGAAATCATCAATGTCTTCCCTCTCGCTGTGTCAAAATCTTGCCTGGCTTTCCTCAGGGATGTTCCCAATAATGTGCTTAGTCAAATTCAGTTTGTGCATGATTACATGATATAACTTTTTGAATACTGTATCCTAAATTATGGATAATTAATACATAAGATAATACATTTCTGGAGTGTTAAAAAAAGAACAACAAGAACCGTACTGAACCGAGAACCGTGACCATAGAACCGTGATACGAACCGAACCGAGGGTTTTGTGAACCGTGCCACCCCTAGTAGATACCAGTCTATCATAGACAGATATATAAACAATGTCCACTTTAAGTATATAGACAAAATAGTATTGAAAAATTTGCCTGCAAACTTAATATTTAGCAAATATTACAACTAACCCCACTTGTTAAAATTAACCCCACCTATGGGGTAAGTTGTAACGTTTGCACTTCTGTCACATTTGGTGTAAATGTCCAAGAACGGTAAGTAACAGAAACAAACTTCAAATGGTCATTTGTAGCAGAGATATGTGTGTTGCTAGTTGTAAAAATATAATTAATCAATAAATCACTCCCGCCACTCCTCTAATGTGATTGGACGACTTAACTCTATTTAACTCTCAGCACTCATCAAAGTTTAATTTCAACTATAAACTTCATTATGATTTTAATCTTTGACATGACCTTACTCAGTCAATATTAAAAATATCAAGTTTGTTTTTTCACAGAATGTTCTTTACATTATGTAGGATGATTTTATGTAGAAAACAGTAAATCTCAGAAAATGACTTGCTCACAAAGATCGATGTAGCTAAGTGAAATTATGGTACTGTAAGCCTGGCCCTTTAAGATACATGGAAACACTGCATTTATACTGTATATGGCAGTATTCATATACTTCTGATTTACTGTATGAAGGTAAAACGCTCAGTATAAATTATTTTTGTGTGCATTTCATGACTGCTAGTTTGAAATCGGCTCAAAACAAAGTTTTAAATGACTAAAAAAAACATGATTTCCACATAGCCCCTTATTAGACTAATCCACTACCTGCAGTCAAACACAAATTCATAAAATAGGAAGCCATTCAATCCATTGAAAAGAAATGCCAGACAACTCTGTTTATGGCAGTTCAGGAAAACAGAAAACAATTATGTCGAAAATAAAGTATCAGTATAGCAGCCAAGCAGAAACTCCATTAAAAAGCCATAGTGCTCCATCTCCCTCTCCCTCGAGCTGGGTCATGAATCACTTGGGTTTGAAATTAAAATCAACTCAGATGTAGAGATGGTTCGCGAGTGTGAAAAAGCAATGATTAATTCAAATTATGTGACTGCAGCTCGTTTCATCGCATTCATTTAAAAAGCAAAAAAGCTGCAACGATTAAGTGCTTACTGAAGCTCTATAAAACATAGAAAGCATTTCATTTCGAGCAGATATTTAAAATGATAAGGCTACAGTGTACGTGTGTGGGCAGATTGTGAGTAATCCATCAGAAACATTCATATTAATAATATCTCACTAAACAAATATGGATTAGCACAAACAATTTTGTGTAGGCCTTTTTGTCCCTGTGGTGCTATTTGATGTTGTTTAATAACATGCAATCATTCCGCATTTAGCAACCCACAATTCGGGTTGCAATTAAAACTTATAAAGTCTGTGAGCATTCGCATAATTCTCATTATTCAAAACATGAAACATTCCTAATACAATTGCACAATCCTCTTTTCATTGCTGCCAATTATATGACAACCTCAATTCAAATGATCTGCCTTTACAACCAGAAATCCTGTGAGCTGCTTAAGCACTACAAAACATAAAACACACTTTGATGGCTGACGGGAAACAAAAAGTCTCTCAACCTTTCCCAAATGTAATTAAGACTTCTCTATCTCCACTGGCAATCTCAGCAGACAATCACAGTGGCATTAGGAGATAAGAACGAGAGATTAGGATGTAATGAAATAAAGGCTGTTAATCGAACTGGTCTCGCATCAGTGGCATATCTCACATAAGCTGTTTCAGGACAAAAATGGAAGTACTTGCAGCCATCTTTTAAAACTTATGAGAAAGTAACTAAATTAATCTTGTCTAAAGTGACCTAACGGAAACCGAATTGAATTCAAAAGTGCTTTTGGTTTTTTAACACTGGTTAGCCAGACAGCCTTACAGTAAATACGGTATAAAACTGACAATAAACATATATTTCAGTTTTTTATATGACAATTTAATAACCACCCGGAGAAATGCAGCAAAAGAGATAAAGATGGGATGGAAGGCACACATATTAAATTTATGTCTCTTGTATGGGAAAGATACTGAGGTCTACTCACACAGCACACAGAAGTAGCCCCATGGTTTTTTTTTGTCTTAATCTACCACTATTATTTAGTAAGTCTACATCATTCTGCAGAGCACATTTAGTCAGGTATCAAAGCTTCTGCCATCATAACTTAGTTATGGGTTCAATTGAATGGAAACTCCAATTTGCAATTTTTATATCAATTATGTCAAATTCTGAGAGAATGACTAATTTCTGAGGTTGTGCAATGATATCTGACTGACCACGGTACAATATGAGGCCGTATTGATCGTCATTCTGATATTACTGATCTTCTCAGAGAAAAAGGTTGCAAACTCATTGCATTTGTTGTCAGAGAGCATTTCACTAGGAACTTGATTTGGGGGGTTTGTTAGTCTGTCTACAGTAGCAAAAAGAGTGCTAGTGTTGTTTATGTTGTTATTTATAATGTTTGAAAAGAAGGTCTGTCTAGCTGTGCCTAGTTCTACATTGAAAGTATTTGGGAACTCCAATCATGCAGAGGATCTTGTATCTGTTGGACTCTGAGCATGACAGCCTAAAACATGAAGATATCTAAAACATCATTCACAGACAGTTTAAGCACTTAAAGTTAAAACCCATAAGTTTGCAATTGCATCTTTGATTCATTTTTTGTACAAGAAGCTTTACAAACTAACAACATACTGTAACTGTGGTTGTATCATGTTATAGTGATGGTATTACGTTGTAACACTAAGTCTGTAAATACCAAGCTGAAGTCATTTTTATGATTTACTGTTTTCTACTTAAAGGGATAGTTCGGCCAAAAACGATATTAAACCCATGATTCACTCACCGCGAAACGGTCCGAGATGCACATGTCCATCATTTTTCAGACAAACACATTTTCAGTTATTTAAGAAAATGTCTTAGATCTTTCAGCTGCTAAACTGTAAAGTTACGGGGTCCACGTCCCTCAAGTTCAAAAATGTGCATATATCCTTCCCCAAAGAAATCCAAACTGCCTCAGGATGACAAACAAAGGTCCTCTGAGAGCAATCCGTGCCGTGTTGTTGTAGAAATATCCATATTTAAAACTTTATAAATTTCAGTAGCGCCACCATCATAGACTCCTCTGTATTCAGGAGAGAGTATTAGCGTAGTGTACGCACTTTTCTTAGAGACGTATGACAAATTCGGAGGGCGGGGCACAGAGCAGCAGCAGAGAAATCTCCGTAAGCTGCATAAGCTCTTATCCTGAATCCGGACGCGACTAAGATGGTGGCGTTACCGGAAGCTAGTTATTTTCGTTTGTAAAGTTTTAAATGTGGATATTTCTACAACAAAACGGTGCGGATTGCCCTCGGAGGGCCTTTGTTTGTCATTGTGGAGCCGTTTGGATTTATTTTGTGAGGGCTAGCTGCACATTTTTTGGGCTTGAAGGACGTGGACCCCATAACTTCACATTTGATTAACTGAAAGATCCAAAACATCCTCCAAAACAACCGAAAACGTGTTCGTCCGAAAAATTATATGCATCTCGGACGGCTTCGGGGTGAGTGGATCATGGGTTTAATATCATTTTTGGCCGAACTATCCCTTTAAAATCATCCTACATAATGTAAAGGACATTCTTGTTGTCTTTAATACTGACTGAGTAAGGGCATGTCAAAGATTGAAATCATTGTGAAGTCAGTGATTGAAATGAAACGTTGATGCTCATTATCTCATATATAAATAATGAGATTTACACGCAAGTTGCAAAATCTGAACTTTGGCGGATATTCGCATCGCGTTAACCATTCAGGAGCTTGCTCTAGTAGTGACATGAGTACAAGAAGTGAGCAAAGTCGCAGAAGCCCCTCCCATGACGTGAGTTTCTGTGTGAATGTCTCGAATGTCTATAATATCACGCGCAAATGAAGCTAGAAAACTCGTTCTCGAAAACATGTTCATGCGTTTTTGCCGCCTCTACCACGTCTGGTGTGAACGCACAGTAAGAACTGTATACTGTATACACAACTAGGATCTGAGAAACATTTAAGTCAAGTGTTTCTAATCTTTTGACTGGTCATGCATTAATTGAATGATTGCAAAAGCTTGTTTGAATATTTGGCCCCGAAAAAGATCCTTTTCTCTTTCCTGCTATATGTGGGAGGTCAGGCCCTGCAGCTGATGCGATGATTTGCCGTGGGTTAAATATCCCCCTTTCAGATTTCAGAATCAGACGCAGCATGTTCCCAGGCTAATTCTGGAGTTAATATCCTATCAGTACAACCCAATCAAATGGGATTTGCTTTAACCACAGCTCTCGCATTCTCGTGAAAGGCCGATAAGTAAATCTGCACCAGATTAAAAGATGCATATAAGAAGTGTCATTTATTGGATCTGTTGCTAACCTATTTCGCAAATGATAGGGCTAGACCTGAGGCTTGTCATTACTTAAACCATAAAAGACTGGGAAATGTGCCTGATGAAAGCTTTATTTATTTCACCCCTTATTCAGTTTCTTTCATTCAGTTTTCCACCTTCTGATAAGCTAAGCACACTAACCTTCATCTCTGCAGGTTTGTAGTGCCTGCGGTTTTTGTCCTCATTGGCCGTTCTGTAGCCGTCACGTAAGAAGCGCTTGAAGCCGTACTTGCCCTTGAGCTTGCGGACAATCTTGTCCAGAGTCTGGGAATACAGAGCATCATCATCCACGGCGAAAGCTGGGTAGCTGATACAGGGCAGGAGGGCAGAATCTGTGTTCTTCATGACAAATCAGTGCTTGTGTTAGCAACGGTTCCTCTATTACATTTGCCAGAAACCAGTGATAAGTGACCACTCTCGTTATATTTTTCTCAAGCTTTATAACACATTAGTCAGAGACATCGAAAGGCTTTAATACATGAGACACATACGCCTGTACACTTCAAGCTATGAAATCAAACAGCCTACCTCCTCATTCAACTTACAAAAGAGGAACATTTCTGCATAATGTACTCCTTTAATATGGTCTAATTAAAGTAATTTACCTGCTCTTTGGCTGAAACCACTTAGTTCCCCATTTGAATTACCGCAAAGCATGGGGACTATGCAATGGTAATGCACATCGCAAAGAACGGGAGGGACATTCTGCGGGTTGATGGATACAGTACATGTGCCATTACACTTTATCTATCCTTCAGAAGCAATTAAAGAGATAATACTGTATCGTGAGAAATTAAATCTTCTTTTTAAAATGTAGTACTTTTACTGGTTACTGTAAAAGTTAACTACTGGTTAAAACAGATTTTCCACAAAAAATTTTTTAGCAAAAATTGTCTATTTGTTTTAAAGTAATAAGTATCAAGTAGGATATATGCAATCCCAAATATACAAATGGAAACTGGATACAATGTCCAGTTGTATTTCTAGTAAAATATGGAGAAAGTCTGTCAAACTTTGTATGGTTTCTGTGTGTACTGTAGTACCAGTGCATAGCATTTTATAATCAGCACTGCATATAAGTGCTGACATTTATTAACACAATCCCCGATCGCATCAATGTGGATTGTTTTGTGAATCAATAATGTAATATCACAATGTAATGTAGGTTTTGAAATGAAGCTGTTAGTGGACAGCCACTAAACAGCTTGTATGATTTAAGAAATCAGAGAGAGGTTAACAATTGACATTTCTTGCTGGAGGGAACCCTGATTATCATTATAAATGGAACGTTGGGGACAAAAACTATAATGTGACCCATTTAATAAGGATCAGTAGTTTGTTTATACACAGTAGGCAACAAAACTCACATGGGAACGAGACTCTCTGGGCAACAGAGAGCATAGAGTCTGTCTGTTTCTGTTATGAGCATCCAGATCCACAAAAATGACTGACCAGGAGCATCCCTGTAGGTAGAGGTAAACAAACATTACAAATCAAACATTATATTTATCATATTGCCAACAACTTGTCTTGATGGCTGGAATTCAACAACACCTGTTACAGGTGAAAATGGGGTTGAAGGTATTTTCAAAAAAGTCAGATACTGTAATGTATTTGCCTTAACCTTTAAGATTTTATAGTCCAGTCTAGAAATCAAAAGTCACTCGGGTGTTCTTAAATCAAATCAGCTATCCTTTCAAGAAAAACAACAAATAATGCTTCTCAGAAGCAGTGTTTCCAAAAAAACATCCAATTTTGATGACCTCAGGGGCTGTGTGTGTGTGTGTGTGTGTGTGTGTGTGTGTGTGTGTGTGTGTGTGTGTGTGTGTGTGGTCACAAACTTAAAAACTTTGATTCCCACTGACCTTCTCATGCCCAACGGGTATTTGCAATGTACTGTACTCAGCACCAGTCTTAACAGACTAAACTACAACTACCACAAATAAACAGTTGTCTCTTTTTGTGATCCCCCCCCACACACAGAAAAATATCCAGATTGAACTATTCCTAAAAGAACAAATAAAAGAAACAAACCAAACTATAAACAACAGCTATGACAAAAACAGCTTTCTGTAAGAGCACAATGTAGCACCTGACACCTCCTCACTCCTTAAAAAGCATTGGCAGAGCCTTGTTTTTACACCTGATCGGTGTTGCAAACAATTGCAATATTTTCTCTGCCTGCTTCCTAGTCATCAAGGGCCATCCAATCAGAACAAACCATCGCTTCTCAGCCTCCTTTGCATTCAGCTCACACATCTCCTTTCAAACTCACAACACATTTTCCATTTCATTTGTATTTTGTGTCTAGGCCGATTATACGTCAAGCTCCATTTTGTGACACATTTAGCTTATCTAGAGAAGCTCACAAAGAACCTAAATGCATATACAAGCTTCTGAACCAACAATTTACAAGCTGAGAGGGATTATAATGTAAATGTGTTCAAAGAAAAGAGAATAGGAGGCGTGTCAGTGACATGTAGACTCCGACAAAATGTGTCCTAAACATCGTATACCTAAGGATGATTAGCTGAAATTAGTACATGCATACAAAACAAAGCGTTGAATATTTTCTTGGAATTAATAAATTTTCATTGATTTGGTGCTTTAACAACTTCCACTATTGCTGAAACAGAGCTTCAAGAATTTAGCAATTTTTATCATAGCTTCACAGTGATTTTAGTCCAGTCCGAATGCTCCATGTCAGAAATCATAACGGACAATGTCAGTTAAGATTATGGCGACTTTTACCTTCTGTAAAAATGTCCGGAGAAATCACATCAGGTAATACTAATCCCAAGCGAATAGACCAGCTGTAAATATACACGTAAATTCCTGTAATTTTGCAGGAATGATGCAACGACGTCACTTTTCCACGTAACCACACCGGAGATCGCTCTGTTGAGTGGCAAAACATTTAACAAAATGGCTGGTTTTCATAGCGGCTGCTGCGAAAACACCAGTAAAACTGACTATTATTATCAGCTTAAATTGGCCTTAACAGTGATCCTAACAACTTGCCAAACAACCAGTAGTCTGTGGACATTGGCATATGGCCAGACATTGCTTTTCCTGACATATATGTTTGTCTTACCTAACACTATTAAACCATCCCACCTTTGTAGAACACAAGACTCATCATAATGGATGTTTTTTTTTTTTAATAAAGGCTTACTGACTTTTTATAAGATTTTTTATCCCAAAATTTTACATACCTGACATATGGCTACTGCTACTGATTTACTTCTCCTTTGAGTGTTTTTGCAGTCTGAAATTTTTGTTGTTTGTTATCTGTTAGCACTTTCGATTACACAACTACTTTTCCCATTTTAGACGCGTTTTTTATGCTATGCTAATGCTGTCGCTCAGACTTTTTGCCACTCAGTGGGCGCAACCGCAGTCACTTTCGCCGAAGGTGACGTCACGTGCATACCCTCTATAGAAGCACTTAAAGAAGCATTCACTTGCATTCTAGGCGGTGGAAAAAGTCAGTGGCAAGTCAGTTTCTGCATACCATGACACAGACCTGCTGAAAAAAACAATAAAACCATTACAGAAAATTCTAATGGTTTCCATTAAAATACCAATGGGAACCACTACACTGTAGTGTGTTTTGGGCCATATTCCATTAGAACCAATACATATTCCATTTAAACCAATACATAGAATCAATACATACCATTAGAGACCAACAAAACCCAATACACCATAGTGTGTTTTGGGCCATATTCCTTTAGAACCAATACAATTCCCAATAAAACCATTAGAATTTTCTGTAATGGTTTTATTGGTTTTTTTAGCAGGGAGACTTAAAAAAGTCAAAATCACTACTCAGAGGCACGGGACTGTTTCTGAAACTGACATTCCCCCCAAACCGAAATTAAACTGTGTTTCTTCCCTTGTCCAATTTCGGGTTTTATTATCAGCGGCACTGTCTTGGGCGTTTGCACATCATGTCATATCAGGAGGTACCATGTGATGACAAAGGTGACGTGCTGCGTAATCGAGTTACCCCTCCCACTTCTGAATGTTTTACTGAGATTTCTAATCCGGTGCGAATTAACCATCAATATTACAGACGTCCTGTGGTAAAATGACATTTCTTCATCTACCCCCGTAAAACGAATCCTGTCCGAATAGGGCTTAAGTTAGTAATGCCAATATTGGCATTAGCCGAAATTGTGAAAGCAGTTAATTAAAAGTAAGTTTTGGCAGTGCAGTGCATAATTGCAAAATAATACTTTTGGTTTAATTAAAATTTTGGAAGGGAACAACAACAGTAACATATGGTGGTAAAGATCCACCTGCTTTGTTCCAGTGCTTACAGTGGACTGACAGCTCATGTTGAATAGTAAGACATGAAAGCCTACGCTGAGAGTTAGTTGAGGAAATGGAGCGTGAGAGGCATCATTAATAACGTAACCCATGTGATGACACAGCACGCCTTCCATCCAACTGAGAGACACATGGCAAAGGCAGCCATTTGAGTCCTATATTAATTCATACCAACACTATCTACTGGAATAACTTCTATAAAGTCATTTCATACACCGCAGCATGTTTCCTACTAATGATGAAATACAGAGAATCACATTAGGGAGAACGTGGTCTTGCATATCCAGACTTTCAGACTGACGGCAGAAGGTCAGTAGTCTATAGCAGCTTTCATTGGCCAGCAACTGATCAAGTGGCCATCTGACTGACATCCAAAGCAACCAATCACAGCTTGTTTTGTTCGATGACGTTTAGGGCCATTAAAATGTAAAATACATGTGTTTGACTTTATGCGACAGGCGAATGACATCAAAGTACCGCAAGACTGATTTGAAAGCAGACTCTGTATGATTTCTCAAATTTCTACAGCATTTTTCTACACCTTCCACCTTTTTAATTTTTTGAGAAAGAACCAAGGTGACCAATGCATTTAACATTCTAGGTACTGGATCATCTTTGTGTAAATTGGGGCGGTATTGGGGGGGGGGGTTGCTTTTTCCAAAAGGATGCGCTTAGAGAAAGTTATCGCTTTTCCAGTCCATTACCAAATGTAATGGCTGTGGCCCACTGCCATCTTGACTTTCCCGCAACACCAAAACAAATTAATCCCACTAATGACTTTCCAAAAGAAAAGAGATCAGATATAAAAATGATGTGTCCAGAATCCATCAAAGTTGGACATCTGACAAAATAGGTAACTCAAATATAATCTAACTCAATAATCCTGATCACTCTGTTTTTGCTCCCACTTGTCATTAACAAGTGTATGCAATAAATTAGATTCCTTTGCAAGAGCACATACTTCCAACGAAAGACTTCAGTATTAATTACAAAGATAAAGAGAGCTGTTAGAGAATTGTGTGCTTTGGGTGTATCGAACCACTAATAATCTTTATTTGTGGACATTAAAGACAGCTCCTCAAAAGCTTAAAAACAGAGATAGTGATCAGTAATTAAAGAAAAAATTAACCCATAAATGAAAAGCTGATGATTATTACAGTCTTTGTTGTTTGTTTTACATGAAAAACAGTTGGAAGTGTGGAAAGCATCTCTTTATGTTCTTAACTCTTTCCCCACCATTGACGAGTCGTCAATTTAGGGAAAATGCTTTTCTGCCAATGACCAGTTTTTCTGGCAATCTGTATTTCCGATATTATCCACCAGTGCCGCCTTTACCCAATTTATAAACCCAAAAGTATTCCCTTAGGGCAAACAGTTCAAAACAAAAGTGTATGTTTTGATAATCTATTTGAATCTGATCTCTATCAAAAGTCCTTCACAAAAACTCAATTATCAAAATTTTGTATTTTTTAAGAAACTTACCCATATTAAATTGAGAGATGATAAAAGAGAACAAATAAAGGTAGAATGAGACTTTTTTTTAAAGCAGATGGTCTGTTCTTTCATTTGACATATTGATTGTTGTTTATATATTTTTATTACACGGCTCTCTGGAATGCTCGATTCTGATTGGTCAGTTGAGACATTTGCAGGTTCGTTCTTTTCAAATAATAACCGCTCCAAAGTAATAACGCATAGCCGGACTACTTGTATGTTTAAAATCCCTCCGCGCCAACAAAGATTACTGTTTGGCGCCATCTTGTGACAAACACTGGACAACCACAATTAAGAATGGAACATTTTGACATTAATTTTAACATGTACGGAAAAAACAAAACATTTAAACAGTGGATACAAGAACGAACAACGACAAGACACAGAGAGCTTACTGAGACTGAACTTGACAAAATAGAGCATGACAGCTACGAAGCCAACACCAAAAAAAAAAAACCAGAATGGGCATTAAAACTTCTCAAAGACTGGCTAAAACAGAAAAAAATGGAGACAGACAAGTATGAAGCAAAGGATCTTAATAAGGTATTACGATCATTTTATGCATCTGTGCAAAGTTTCGGGAAGGATAAAAATGTTAATTTAAAACAAATATGCCAATAAAATGTTTCAAATTCATATTCATGTCCAGTTTTTTTTCTTATGTGGCAAGTAGCCGTGTAATAAGCGGGATAATGTAGAGGCAGTCGGGTCCTGATCACACTGTCAGGGCTTATTTCCCAATAACTACTGGCATGCCTCTACAAAGAAAACATTTGGAAGGCATTCAACTTTTGTGAAAATCATAAAAAATGCTGGTGCTGGCTGGCATTTTTTTTAAACGTTGCTGGCGGAAAAGTTAAGAAGAAAATAATACATATTATAATAATCATGAAAGTGTATTTGGGTGAACTATTTGGGTGTATCTGGGTGAGCAGTACCTGATTTCCAAATAAGTTGAACCCATTGATGGCTTCCAGAGCTGCTTTGGCCAACCCCACTGAGCTACAAGAAAACAGATAAGTTTTTAAGAGATATTAATATTGCATTTGCCATAAAATAACATTTTGTGAACGTACACACACTCTCTCATTAAATGATTTCTTTTCCAAGTGCCAATACGACAAGCTGTTTTCATACATGAAAGACTCCTTTGAGGTTAAACAAAGCTTATCATTTCTGTCATTTTTGCTTCTTTAGCCACTCACTCTTGTGAAGAATACGATTAAAGTACCCGATTAAAGCAAGGTGCGCTAAGCAATAAAAATGTGCTCAATTGCTCTCGGCGTAGAAAAATCAATAGGGAAAATGCAGAAAACGAGCAAACTAAAAAGGCAATTGGGTAATTCTAAATTGAAAAGAACACAGTAAAATCCAGCTTTGCCCCTCACAGACCAAACCTTCGGCTATGATCGCAATCAAGCAATACAGGGTTTTGAGGCACAATCGATTTTCTGCCAGGACAGACAACAAACCTGCACGGCATAAGACATATTAGTAATAGCTGACAATGTTGTTGGCAGAGTATGTTGCTTTTGGATTGAGACTGGTTAAAAAAAACTAAACAATTGATAAAGAAAATGGTGGGTGGAGGGGAAATATCCTCTATAAAATGTTAAAGTGGAGCACGGTAACACCAGCTGGTGGAGACAGGGAGGCTGCCACCATATTTTTCTGATAAGGTCTTTAATACCAATTCTAATTTAATTTAAAGACTCTGAAAGAAAAAGCTTTTAATAAAGTCTCCCTCCTGAATGGTCCTGAATGAAATACTGACAGGCCTCTGAATGTTCTGGATGACTCTCAAAACTGTAAAACGACTTCCATTTTCTATGTGTTAGTCCAGGGTACACTTGATTTAAAACTAATGCAGCAAACATTCATCACAAATTTTGTTCTGGCTCGGAGCCTGCAGACAGCCCCGTCTACAGCACCACAGGGCAATGCTTTCCAGTGTACACTATACTCTATACACACATTAACAACTAGCTCATCAATCATTTACTAGAAATATAAAATGTAATAAATGCAACACGTAATAAGTGTACCATTGGCAAGAAGTTCATATGTATTCACCATAATCACTTCAGGTCTTTACAAAAGGAATTAAATTCTCAGGCTTCTCCATTTTTAAAAATAACAATATTTTGGTTTAAAGAATGTAGTTTTATTTCTAATAAGTAAAACGCTTAAAGTAAAGTAAAGATACTCATGTGTAATCTCATGTGTAATAAGAGTTAGTGTTAAGTGAGTGTCTTGTGATTATTTTGTAAACATGAACGTCTCTTTTATCATAAACCCTTTTGACGTGTGTGCAGCAGGCACCTATTTTGACAAGAGCATGATGCACATGGTTTACATGACGCAATAAACACATATTTTGACATGACGAGCAACACACACAATACTCCAAACACAAATTTTGAAATTCGCCCCTTGGAAGAAAAGTCACCGGCCGCCACTGGATACCTCATGCTGAACACAGACGAAGTGGTAAAAAGGATGCATTTTGTTGCCGAATGCACTTCATCAGTGTTCGTACAAGTCTCGGAAAGATTTTTTTGGAAAATGAAAGATTAATACATAACAATCTGGCTTTATTTCTTTTATGAGCAATTTCAGTGCAGGAAGTACAGTGGAAGTCCTTATATGGGCACTTTAACCGGAATAGCACGCACAGCCGCACACACAAACAAAATAAGAGCTGATCAACGTCACCAAAAAAGTGTGGTGTTGTTTGTGAAGGAAATTTAAAGGTGACATAGAATGATTGAATGGGGTATTTATCCTTGTTCTGTGACATGTAGACCAGTGGTTCTCAAACATGCATTAGAAGCTTCCTAAAAAACCTCTCTCAGAAAGCTATATTAAAGTGGGGGATTTTAAACACGTTGTATTGCACCTATTTGATGATTTCTATGAAACGAAGATGTTCAGAATGTCTATCACTTTTTGTATGTTTGTGAATGTGGGTAGACTACCGTTATTCAATAAGACAAGGTAAAAAATTTTTTTTCATTTTCTGTCATAGGGGTGTAACGATTCACCGTGCAAATGCGCGTTTTCTCAATGAATGCATTTTAATGAATTACGGTGAAATCCTGGCACATCCAAAAGCCAGGGGGCGCTCTCGTGCAGAACATTCCTTTGTGCCACAGAAGAAGCAGTATTACGAACGCTATTCCAGGAAATGTCTACAGGAATATTTATATCGCTGTTCTTCAAACTGTTTCAGGTATTTTCATAAACACATAATCGCAGCCTTGCGATTCAGATTTGGTTTCAGACAAGCATTTTTGATGGGACACACGGTTAATCGTTACATCCCTACTCTGTCACCTTTAAGCTTGTTCAACTTCCCAAAGAACTCAGCCTTGTGGAAACAATGGATGGATTTGTTTTTATATAGATTGTTTATCTTGGCGTGTAAGTGCACATAATGTTAATTATACTAACATGTAGTGAATTATAGGTTATCAAGAGATCGTGGGATAATTGTTTTGTGTGTGTTACTTGTTTGTAACTTGCTTCACCCGCGGGTCGAGTTAATTCGGAAAGTATCGGTACAGCTGATCTGTCTTTTATAAATCTGATAAAACTAAAGGATCTTTGGATACATGAAGGATGTTATACTACTCTATAGGTTCTCAAGATTAAAATGAGATGAGCAGAAACAGCATGTGTTACAAGAGCGTTAACAATATTACAACAAATTCCTGTTTGAATGTAACAGCTTCTTCTGGATAAGTTAAATGGGTATGTGTTCTGCTGAAGCTGGGAACCTACTATTAACACAATTAAATAAGGGCTACATTATACACTGTAGTTGTGTTTCAAACAAGTTTTTTAAAAGATTTATCAAACTTTTCTACAATGTTTAACTTTTCTCTGCAACATTTTCAGCTCTTGCTTGCTGTGCGTTTATGATGTCAGCCTCCAAACAGATGCGATTCTCAGACTGATGACTCACTAAATATATTGTTATAAAGTGCTTCTGAATTCAAGTGATATTGAATTCATCTTTTTAAATGTTAAACATTATTTTTATGCAGTAAAATCAAACTGCAGAAGTCAATACTCTAATTGGCCCTCAGTGGGGATGTTGTGCTCGGAAAAGATAAGGAACCAGTGACGGTGTGAATTATTATCGAACTTGGTTATGAGAGAGAGGCAAAGTGAGTGTTGGAGTCACTGCCTATTGACTTGCTCTTCTAAAAGGATATTGTCTGTGCCAATCCACAGTCTATACTGTCTGTGCAGCACTATGAATAACCTCTGCAATGGGCAGATAGGAGCTTCCCCTCAGTTAAGAGTTCATTCACTCGTGGGCTAAACCAGTAGAGGTGAAATGAAGTGGCACCTTTACTGGAAAACCATTAAAGACATGCTTCTTGCTACAGTCTCATTAACATGTGCTGAAGGTCACATCCTTCTATATGCTGGGTTTCAATAAGTATAGGAGCTTGCTGTCACACAGGGATGTTGTGATGAGGACTATTTATCTTAGTAACTATAAAGTTTTTGGTCAAGTCCAATTATACATTGTCTTCTCTAGGATTCATTTTATGTTTTATATTCTATACGGAGGCGTTATCACAAAAGTTCAATTTGTGTTTAATGAACTGTGTCTTTTCCTCATGCAATAATGATGAAAATGGCACAAATAGCTTCTAATATCTATAGAAAGTTAAGGTATGTGCCGATACAGAAAATATTATACCTAAAGTGTGTGAAAACATGCAGTGTCATTTACTGTATATGCAAACGGTAATTCAGTTCAATTCAGTGCATTACTGTCGCAAGTTAGAGTAGGACCGCGCTACGCAATTGAACCCCCCAGCATGACCAGCAGCGCAATGGATCCATTTACTTTTCGCTTTGGTGGCTTAATGTGAGAATTATTCCACTCATGTGTTGCCACATGGAGTTCTGGAGAAAACAACTTTTGAAAAACAACATATAAAGATCAATTTACCTCTAATGCAAATTTCTTAAGTCGTGACCAAAGCCCAATTTTACTTACATTTGCTGCTGAGTGTAAAAAGTAATATAATGTTGAAATATTTCACTTCTCATCTTTTATCACAATATTCTAAAACTAAATTTACTAGGATTTATCTTTGAGCATCTCAATTTATTGATGAGTTACAGAAAAGAAACAGGAAGAGATAACACTTACCTAGAATGCAGTTCTGTGCTTCCATTGTTATATTTGCTTCCCCGTTCCCACATGCCAAAGTCTGGTACACGATATGCCCTCTCCACACAGAACACCAGGTTCTGGATGAATGACACCTACAGAACAAACACATTACACTTTTCATCCAGATCTCCATCTTTTCTGCATGGTATGCAGACAACCGCACATCTTAACTAATGTAGGTTTGCTTTGAAAAGTAGGCTTGCTCTGAAAGTTTTCGTATTTGTCAATACATCATTTCTGAGCATTTCCGATTAAATATTCTGATTATTCACTGCATAAGAAATTAATTTGAATACTGATCTACACCATATGGCAACGAAAGCAATTCATCATGTCTATGGGTGGTACTAGTAATGTCAAAAGCCCGTAACAACTTTGGGAATATCTTCCCATCCCCATTGTGGAATGAGGGCACAGGAAAACAAAATGAGAGAAAGAATAATGACTTTATGGTACATAAATGAGAAAATGTTGAAAAACACCCGGGGAGACCGGACTGACAAAGCTTTTAATTTAACATGAGGGGAACAGAGGGACCCTAAAGCATGTTAAAATGGGGCAGTGAGGAAGGTAGGAAGAGACAAAATGCGGCGGGGGAAAGGAAGAGAGAAGCACTATGAGCACTATTTTAGGCCCAGACTAAAATGATTAATGTGACGAGCTTTATGGTATCTTAATGAACACCGCTGGCCCGGCCTGGCTGGCACTATTTTCTATTTTCTTTCTTTTCTAAGCTTTAGCAAGTGAGTGCAAAGCAGGACAGCAACTATTATTTTCTGTGGATATAGGGATGGATCGCTCACAGCTCCTTGTGTTTGCTGGATAAGGCATTTTAGCTAATCATTTTACAGTGACTGCTGGAGGGGTCCGTCGTCTGTATGTCAAAGTCTTCCTAATTATAGATTTAAACAATTAAATTTTCTATTCATTCTGAAATACTAGCTTTCAATCTATTGGGTTTTTGCAGGCCTTAAAAAGTCTTCAATCAGAGCAGCAAGTCTTAATTTCTTTAAATCATGGCATTAAATTGTTTATTATTGTTTATTTCTAGCGTTTTAGTATAGAGTGAAGAGAAGGTGTACTTTGTGGTTAAGATGAGATTACTAAACACTAATTGAACAGTGCGCACTTGACGGTGCTGTGTGCCGTCTCGTCTGTCAGTCATCTCTGGAAGCAAAGTTTAAAGTTTGACGCCGGATCCACGCTGGATCTTGACGCCGGATCCACGCTGGATCTTGACGCCGGATCCACGCTGGATCTTGACGCCGGATCCACGCTGGATCTTGACGCCGGATCCACGCTGGATCTTGACGCCGGATCCACGCTGGATCTTGACGCCGGGTCTTGACGCCGGGTCTTGACGCCGGGTCTTGACGTCGGGTCTTGACGTCGTATCAACGTTGGGTCTTGACGTCGGATCAACGTTGCGTCTTGACGTCGGATCAACGTTGCGTCTTGACGTCGGATCAACGTTGCGTCTTGACGTCGGATCAACGTTGCGTCTTGACGTCGGATCAACGTTGGGTCTTGACGTCGGATCAACCTTGGGTCTTGATGTCGGATCAACGCTGGGTCGTGACGTGGGATCAACGTTGGGTCTTGACGTCGGATCAACGTTGGGTCTTGACGTCGGATCAACGTTGGGTCTTGACGTCGGATCAACGTTGGATTTTTACATCATTTCAATGTTGGATTTTTATATCAAGCCAAAGTTGGGTCTTGACATCAGGCCAAGGTTGGGTCTTGACGTTGTTCTTCTGGCGTCAAAATCCAAAGTTGGATCTTGAGGTCCAATCAACATTGGATCTTGACTTCCTGTACAATCGGTATTCACATTGGCTGATGATCAGGGCAGATTATATCCTCACTAGGGCTGTGCAATATACCAAAATTGGCTAAATATACATGGTATATAATAAAACGACTCATAACACTTAATTTGGCATCCTGGGGAAGAAATACAACATTTTCTGAAGGTTACGCCTCTCGTTTCATTGACCATTTGTTAATGAACAAAAATTGTACTTCATACATTATCTTGACATTCATTTTGTGCCCATTTGTGAAAGTGCCAAAAAGCTTTCAGGATAGTTAACACATAATATGCAGGCAAGGTCTGATAATCTGATGAGACAAAAGCTTACTCTATTTACAAAGAAACAATAAACTGCCAATGATGGGTAGGAAAAACATTAAAGTGCCACTTTCTCCCCTATTTGTTCTGCTTTTCATTAATCAATTTCCTGGAATGGCCAACTGATTTCATGACTGTGCTTTAATTGCATTACACAGCTGGCTAGACAACGTTTAGATACGCCAATTACGGCTTTTTTGCAAACAGCTAAATACCTCATAAAAGTTACTATGATAATTTGTTAAGTTTTGCATGTGAGGCTCAGCAAGTAAGGTGCTATTACCTGTCACATTAACAACGTAACTGTAACTATAATTGCCAAAACACATTTAAGATTAACCCAATAGGGATGAATAAATAAAAGTCAAAATTGTTTAATAGGCAGTGATTTAACAGCAGAGTGTAAACTAAATCTCCCTAATAAGCATAGCACGAGTAAGATTTATATTAAGTCTGCATACCCAAAATTATTAAATAAGACATCAACCCTTACACTGTATCTCGCCATCTCAGTATACTTCATATAGTAAAGTTCATCTTGGACACTGTCAAAGTTTGAGGCCTTATTATATATAAAGTTTTATGTTATCATGCAATCGCATATCCCAAATATAGTGCGAGAGCTGTTGCGTAAGTGATCTCTCATCTCCTTGGAAAAAAGAAGTAGTTGTCATGATGCTTCTAGTCCTGAACTATTTCAACTCGGCTTAATCTCTACAGTATTCTTTTTAAAAGCTGCATTGTTATATAGTGGTGGGTAGAATGGCCCAAGATCAAGCTCCTGGCAGAAAGAAAGAACATTTGGGTGAGTTTTCCTGTAGCTTTCTTAAAGCGTATCTAGCTTTCTTGTAGTTGAATAATGCATAAATATTAATGACTAATCTGCAACCATCAAGGCAGAAATGTCCAGATTAAGGTGACAAGCTCTTTAGGCTTTTTCTTTCATTCTGCGTATCCTGTTAAAAATGCATGGTACCTTAATCAATATCAGATAAAAATATCAGAGTAAACATCAAAAGGAAGCTGTTTTTCTATTTGCCAATGTCACCTTTGGCTTGCTCAAAGGGGGTGGGTTTCTAAAGCACTTTTCTTTGTGAAGGAAAGCAAATGTAATAAAATTATATATATTTTGGTATTAAATGAGTACCATATTAACGTATCATGGTATTTTCGATTACTCATTAGAGATCGACCGATATATCTGTTTTCCGATATTTTCCCCGATATTTGAGCATTTTCCGATGATCGGATATCGGGTTTGTAATATCGGATTGACCGATAAACGAGAAAATTGAGAATTGCGCGCTGGACGCATCTGAGGAGAGGAGCTCACAGCAGCAGCAGCGTGCACAGCAAATATGACGGCGGAGTGACGCGACTTCATTAAAAGGACTTTGAGTATACTTACTTTGCATCTGAGGCATTTATAACACATCTTATTTGTGCATTAATGTATGTTATGTTAAATAAGTTGATATATTAAAAGCAATGTATGCAGTTTGTCCAAGAATAGAGACGAACCCAAAAAATCACGTGCTGTTCACTTACCGGGTTTGAAGGCTGAAGCTTTTAACAAGATTTACTTTAAGTTATATTAAAATTTACCAGATAAACATTATTTTGCTAAACTATCTATATAAATGTCTGTGGATATTAATTAATTATTTATTACCTCCGCAAGCGGTCACAGTTTGATACAGTTAATGCGTGAGTAAATGCATAGATAACAGCGCTGTCAACAGCCATTTCATAAGCTATAACAACAAAATATGAATTATTCTGACATCAAATAACATTACCAGTTAAGAAATTCAGTGATATATAAGCCGTTTTGTTTGTTACTTTCCTGAATGTAGTATTCCAGTCAGTGATATTATTTGTAAAACCTCTTTGCTAACTACTTGTTGGACTGCTGAAGGCTACATGTTGCTGATCAAAACAACCATATTATTCCAAAAAAGGCACTTAATCCACCTGTTTTACTCTATAAACTATGTATAACAAGCAGCCAACTCCGCTATACTTTTCTCTCTCTCCCGCTGCCAACCGCAGCGCGAACTTTGGATCAGTCCATTTCTGACGAAATGATAGGGGTGTTTGGAATGGTCCATGTATTGGGAATATGGTTTCTACATTATTCATTAAATTAATATTATTCTTCACTCCTTCAGACCCCTCTATTTATTACTTTGTATGCAAAGAGAGAGTGATTGTGATGATGATTATTATTATAAGGGTTTGTTCAGTTCAGTAGTGTTGTAGTAATTATTATGTCAAAAACAGAAGTATAACAGTAAATAAAAATCGGTTCAGCATATCGGTTATCGGGCACATAAGCATCCAAATATTTGTTATTGGCATCGGTTTAAAAAAATGAGTATCGGTCGATCTCTATTACTCATGTCTGAAAAACCATAATACTAATTAAGTTACTGCACATAATCTCAAATCCACACACCTTAAATGAATTTAATCCAGCCATACCTCATCTGTATTGTAGATGATTTGAAGGCCAGAACAAATCATTTCAACCAGGTAGAGTAAAAACAGAGACAAGGCATCAATCTGTTAAAAATTAAAGTATAATGTTTAATTGGTTTACAAAAAGCAGCACTTTAGGTTTACATATATATTTTTGAGTACATGATAAGAAGCAGTGCTGTTCTTACCTGCAGATGACTGTATTCTTTATAGGAGTAAACCTCATCTCCAGTATGCACATTAAATATTGAGTGCAGGCAGGTGGATGGGCTGGGATCCTCCTTGAACTTCTCCACCTGTGAGAAAATGAGTGAGACAGATAGAGAGAGAGACAGAAAGAAAGGCAGACAGAGAGAGAGATAGGAAAAACACAAAACCATAAAAGATGCATCTCTCCTTTCATATTACCAATATATCTACTACTTCAATATTTATCACATGCTTACTAAGGTGGGCAGGAAAAATGACAGCATTGAGCATTTTTCCTTCAATTTATGCCACCTTTTTCACTTTCATTCCTATGGTGTATTAGTGAATCACTGTATATCAAAAAATGTGAAACAAACGCTTAAAACATATTTCTATAACAAATTATAATTAAGCAGACATATTAACGATTAACTTTGAATGCACAATATGATAATGGCTCCCAAACATGCCTTAAAATAGGTTTTTATCAGCATAAAGAGAACTGTTATTCTGCAATATGTTTACTTCTGATAACAAATGTTTTGTTTTCTATAGCAAATGTATACAATGACCAAAACTTTGTGCTCCTGCACAGCTCAGTGGCAGTGCATTACGTTAGCAGCACAAAAGGTCATGGGTTTGAACCCAGGGAATGCACATATGGATAAAAATGTATACCTTGTGAAGCACTGTAAGTCGCTTTGGATAAAAGCATCTGCCAAATGCATAAAATGTAAATCATTGTATACACAACTTACAAACAGTTTATGTTAATTTTCTGTGGTGGGTTCAATGAATTTCATATGTCTTCCCCAATGGCCAAATGTGATATTATGACACATGCTGCAAATATTGACATTTATTTGCCTTAACATTTTCTCATTAAACACCAGACGGTTATTGACTTGATGATATAACATACCAGATGAATTTAAAAGGTGAATAAACAGAAAGAGATAAAGACAATAAACAAATGGTACCCCGAGCAGATGCAGTACATAAAAAGATTATGCGGCGCTGCAGATGATAGGCAAAACTTCTGCAATGATTCACCACCAAAAACCAATCAGCTACCGGAAAGACGTGACTGCTGGAGGGCTTTATTTACCAGACTATTGAGAATCAGGACGCAATAAGTGAGATTACTTAGTATGCCACAACAACAAAACAAAGTACAAACAAAATAATAACAAATACGATATGAGTAGGAAACTTAGATGTTAAAAATTATCAGAAAACAGATGGATTATTTTTACCCTAATACAAGTACAATCTGTGTTTTAAAACCCAGTATCCCATAAATCCTATAGTCTAAATGATAGAATCTTCCATATAATATAATTTCTTCTTGCTTAACCCTGGAGACACTGTGTCACTGACAATTCTCCAACTTCAAGGTCAGCACCTACAACACAACAATATCCAATGACCATTTACTCCCCAACAGACACAGAAAACTGCATACATGTTGCAGAGGATCTCAAATATCAAAGCACATACCTAAAGACATCTAGCAATTATCTTTAAGTCACATATTACAATCCACACGTTATCAAAACTGGGTCGACCTTACCCACTGACCGCATCATACATGGACCCCACAGCATATTTTAAGTGTTATAAATAAATGGCCCAATTTCTTTTTTCCTTTCCCCTCTCTTGTCAGGTCATGCGAGGCATCCTTCTGTCCCAGATACACAATGTTTTTTCACACCAGTTACACAGCTGTATAACAAGCCAAACACAGCTGTGAGATTCAGCCATACAGACAAACACTCATCCCTGGGTCTATATCCATTTCTCAGCAAAGCAAATGTGAATGGAAAATGCAATAAAGACACCTGTGAGACATCGAATGACATTTGAAACATCTGTTGGTCATCACTGCCTGTAAAACTAAACCAATAAAAAAGAAAAGCACAAAAGGGCAGTGATTTTCTTTCAGTCGCTAGAGGAAAGTTATTCTATGGTAAACAACAAAACAGAGAGTCTATTCAAAGTGATTTATTATGAATGACTTTGAAGCGCCCTTTATTGGACTCATTAAAAGCTGGAAGCTAGTTTATGAGACATGCGTACTTGTATATACACTCACCTAAAGGATTATTAGGAACACCATACTAATACTGTGTTTGAACCCCTTTCGCCTTCCGAACTGACTTAATTCTACGTTACACTGATTCAACAAGGTGCTGAAAGCATTCTTTAGAAATGTTGGCCCATATTGATAGGATAGCATCTTGCAGTTGATGGAGATTTGTGGGATGCACATCCAGTGCACGAAGGTCCCTTTCCACCACATCCCAGAAATGCTTTATTGGGTTGAGATCTGACTGTGGGGGCCATTTTAGTACAGTGAACTCATTGTCATGTTCAAGAAACCAATTTGAAATGATTTGAGCTTCGTGACATGGTGCATTATCCTGCTGGAAGTTGCCATCAGAGGATGGGTACATGGTGGTCATAACGGGATGGAAATGATCGGAAACAATGCTCAGGTAGGCCGTGGCATTTAAACGATGCTCAATTAGCACTAAGGGGCCTAAAGTGTGCCAATAAAACATCCCCCACACCATTACACCACCACCAGCAGCATACACAGTGATAACAAGGCATAATGGATCCATGTTCTTATTCTGTTTAGACCAAATTTTGACTCTACCATCTGAATGTCTCAACAGAAATCGAGACTCATCAGACCAGGCAACATTTTCTCAGTCTTCAACTGTCCAATTTTGGTGAGCTTGTGCAAATTGTAGCCTCTTTTTCCTATTTGTAGTGGAGATGAGTGGTACCCGGTGGGGTCTTCTGCTGTTGTGGCTTCACAAATGCTTTGCTGCATACCTCAGTTGTAACGAGTGGTTATTTCAGTCAAAGTTGCTCTTCTATCAGCTTGAAACCATTTGCTGAAAACCCTAGAAATGGTTTGCGTGAAAATCTCAGTAACTGAACAGATTGTGAAAATACTCAGACCGGCCCATCTGGCACCAACAACCATGCCACGCTCAAAATTGCTTAAATCACCTTTCTTTCAGTTTGGAGTTCAGGAGATTGTCTTGACCAAGACCACACCCCTAAATGCATTGAAGCAACTGCCATGTGGTTGGTTGATTAGATAATTGCATTAATGAGAAATTGAACAGGTGTTCCTAATAATCCTTTAGGTGAGTGTATGTACTGTATTTGTGCGTACATAAAAGATTCAATAAAGAAAAGGGATAATGGCCAAACATAAAAGACAGAACTATTAGCAGAGAGTTCAGACTTTTCCACTTTGTCGTTGCTTTTCATTGTGTTTGTGGAATATTTTTCACACAGTGTGATACGAACAGCATGCCGCAGTAAACACATCTGTTGAATATACCTGGGGAACTGACAATGTGAAGAGTTGCAACGCACTGCAAGTATATTAAGGGAAAAACAATGTACTTTGTAAATGCCATAGACACATGTTCATGAACGCTGCACTGTGTAATTAACTGTATAAAAGAGGCATTGTAATTAAGACGCAGAAAAGCTTTGTTACAAATCAGGTCTTAGGGGTCAGAAACAAATGAAATGGAATAATCACCAAGGCGTAATTGCTCAGGTCTACATTTGGGAGAGAACAGTTAGCTTCAGAGTAACTACCCACGGAAAAAGCTTTAATGTCTGTTTGAGAAAATAAGATGACACTTCCTATTAAGAAAGTCTTTACGTTTAACAGTGATCAGCAAATCACATTAAGGAAAAGTAAGCACATTGATTCATTATTTATAACATTCATTATTCAATATTTATAACATGCCATGTCTACCACATGAAGGTTCTTGATCATTAACATCATTTCACAGACAGGTCATATACGGTACCAGCAACTTGGAACACAATGGTGTATTAATAGAGTGGCAGGCATTAAAGGCGGAGTCCACGATGTTTGAAAAACGCATTGGAAAAGGAGACGGGCCGACTACCAAAACACACTTATAGCCAATGAAATCAAATCAAATGCCGGGTTGCGTATGTGTGGGGCGGGTCTATCAACAGAAGGTCCAGATTCTATTGGGGTAGGGGCGTGTTTGTTTAGGTGATTTCAAATATCAACATTGGCTTTCAAACATCATGGACTCCGCCTTTAAGTACCTTAGTATATTGCATATCAAAATATAATGGTATTTACATCTGATCCCATCACAGTGGCAGTGCTACAGTCAAACCACAGTTTTCTGCAAGAATAAAACGATAATTGTGTCATTTCTGTATAGAAGGGTACTCCACTTCCCTTTTCTAAGCAGTGAGCACAGTAGTTATATGCGTATCTGAACACTTCCATTTAGTTGATGGTGCAAATAATAACCAGCTGGTCTAAACAGGAAGTGCAACATCTCAGCACATGGCCACAGCCACTCCGGGCGGCACGCCACGGGAACATTGTCAAAACCCTAATTGCAGCACCATCCGAATGTTAAAATGACAAAAAAAGCCCAACTGGCAGTTGCCCAAATTCAACCCACAGAAATCCGTTTTAAATAGTGCTCAATATATCGGTATATTTACTTCTCACAAAGCACACATATTTGTAACTAAAAACCTATTCTTGACTGCTACACGATTTTAATTTTCCAGTGAGAAAATTCATTTCTTTTCAAAGCCTTATCACAGCCAGAATGAACCAAGCAGACAAAGAGTTTGTTCCCCAAAGAATGGACGCACTGACAAGACGTATAGACTGAATGCACTGCAAGCCACCTTGGATAAAAGCATCCAGCAAAATGCATACAAAATGTACACACATCATTAGACCCATACGGCACAAACTGGATAGATGTGAAATAAATTGTCAGAGGTGAAGAAATGCTTCACTGAAATCAATGCGAGTCTAAATGATAAAACCACAGATTCTGAAATCTCAGAAGGTAAGCCACACCAAGCATCCAGAAACAGTGTCAAATCCCACGCGTACGTAAAGAAACAAGATATAAGCGGGTACACGTCAGGTGAAGCACCGAAGAAAGCCTCACAGCATGTAAAAAGCTCTTTTTGAGATTTACTGTAAACCTCAGAACTATAAAACAAGCCCAGTGCTGCTCGACTCGAGTACAGAGCTAGAGGGAGTCTGGAAGGTAGAACGTGGGTTGGTGTACAATCCTGGAAAACTAAAATCTATGAAAGCATAGAAATACACATTACAGAATAATGATTACATCCAAACCAATGAGAACCACAAGAGGTCATAAAGATTTTAAAAGATAACAACAGTAAGCACCTAAAATAGTAGCGTCAATACCTCAGTACAAAATGCAAGCTATGTGATGTTATCGAGCACTTCGTAGCTGAGCTGTAGAGTTATCTGGGCTTATTAACCTTTTAAGGAAAACAAAAGCCTGACTTTTCCTTCTGTGTCTGACCTACAACGTATCCTTGACACCATAGGCTACGTGTCAGTTTCTTTTATACTTTTGCATCGTTGTTCGCATCGACATGCATACTGTGTACTGCTACTACTGTAACCCACACACTATTAAGGCAAAAGCCGAAGAAGCATCAGCTTGTTTTGTACGTTGTTGGAGATGGTGGTTGTTAATGTTAAAGGCGCAGTAACACCCTCCATCTCCCATTATGAGAGTGAGAAGGGGAGCGGACTTTTCAGGCGAGTCGAAGTTCTCCCAAAAGTGCTATTACGGCATAAAATATAGTTCCTCTTTTAAATCCGCTTAGAAAAACGCTACGTTTTATTTTGTACCACCAAACTTGCTCGTATAACTACTCGTCTTAAATAGGAAAAACGTTATTGTGTTTGGTCACTTCAAACTTTATCTCTAAATGGTACCATTGAATGAATGGGGCTAAGCTAAATGCTATCGAAGCGTCGCAGCGCGCTCCATCGCTTACGTGCACGCACACAGATGATAGAGGGATGTATCAACAATTCTTAGTTAAGGTAATAACATATTTTAATATTGAAAATGAGTAGACTATTCCTTTAATGGTGTATTGTGTAACTTTTAGAAGGATTTTTGACCGAAATGAAATATAATTTACATAACTATATTACCAGTGGTATAAAGAACTTGCATAATGAACTGTATTTTTGTATTACCTTAGACTAAGCCGTTTTTACCTCCATACACCACAGGTCCCCCTTACATTAAAGTCGCCATCATGTTTCTACAGTAGCCTAAACGGACAAACCGATCTACAGAGCACGTTTCATCTCTACGTTGTCACAGACAACGACATGTTTGTCCTGTGGCGGCTAACATATGCGTTTTAAAATTGAGGGGTATACTGTTGGTTGCAATATTACAATCTCACCACTAGATTCCCCTAAAATTCACACATCACCTTTAAATATTGCTCCTAAACTGCAACAAAATTACTTTCTTACTTAGTATTTTTGTCTTGTTTTCAGTAGAAATATCTAAAAATTGCAAAATGACCTTAGAATATAACTCTAGTTTATAGACACAAAGGCAAAGAAAAAAGTTTAAGTGAATTTCGGGTGAGACATTTTTTTTTTGCAGTGTAAACTTGGTCCATCTTTATTTTAACCATCGCAAGCAGAAAAGCACATGAGGAAATGCAACGCTATATATCGCAGACATTTTTGCAACATAGCATAGAATTGGTTACTGTGAACGGTGCGCAACTATGCGTAGGCTACAGTGCAAAAAATGATTTTCAAGAAAAAAATTCAAAGTATTTTTGTCTTGTTTTTATTGGACTGTTAAACCCAATTTATACTTATGTGTGTAGATTAAAAATATCAAACAATTCTTAAATTAAGATGCTTTTTCTTGATGAGCAAACTACCCAAGAAAATAAGTCAAGTTTTTAGACCAAAAATATCAAATTTAAAGGACAAGTTCGGTATTTTACACTTAAAGCCCTGTTTTCAGATTGTTTATGATGAAATAGAATAGAGGTGGGGGTGATACAACAAACACCCGAAAATTCTCGGGCCAGCATCATTTGTCCAAATTTCAGTCAAAACCGTTCTATTTCATCATAAACAATCTGAAAACAGGGCTTTAAGTGTAAAATACCCAACTTGTGATTTTGTGCATAAAACAAGCAAAAAAAACTGCCAATGGAGTAAGCAAAAAATCTTTTTTCTTAGACACTAAATTCAAGAAAAAATTGCTTACCCCATTGGCAAATTTTTTTGCTTGTTTTATGCACAAAATCACTTAAATTTGATATTTTTGGTCTATAAACAAGAATTATTTTCTTGGGTCGTTTTGCTCATCAAGAAAAGCCTCTTAATTTAAGAATTTTTTGATATTTTTAAACTACACACAGAAGTATAAATTGGATTTAACAGTCCAATAATTCACAATAGAGCCATTTCAGCACATTTTTATTTGTTGAGTAATATGTATGTGTTGCTGCTGTGATCTGTACTACTGTATAATGCAGTAACCCACCTTATCAGACTGACGCATGTAGCAGTACATAATCCCTCGCATGCACTTGATGGCAGAGTGCTCCAGTTCATGGGTGCGGCCCATGTCATCATCGATGCGCCTGTATGACAAACATGATGTGAGTTACAGAAAAACAAATAATTACACAGTTGGCAAGAAAATCCTTGGAGTAAACAATTGTAAGATGGTGAGAGCGGTGATCTCAAGCTAGTTATTTTTAGAATGGAGGACATTTACATACGTTTTCACCATGAAGAACAAGCAAGGAACCCAGAGCATTGTGATTATCATATTCTAAAGCAAATTATGCATTCAAACCAAACAGTCAAACATACAAATGAGACAAACTTTTAACAAACACAAAGTAACCTCATGTACATCGCACACATGCACGCCGCCCACATAAACTCCTACAGAGACAAATTGAGAGTAAGTAATGGGTTCAGGCCGTGCTGTCAGATTGAAATCATCTTAATTAAACTCCTCTGACAATGCTAATATTCAGAGGTGAAGACTGATGACTGCGTCTCTCTCTGATATACACCAGCTTTCTATTTTTAACCCTCGCTTTCGTCCTCTAGAGGAATAACCCTCAGAAGAGAGAGGAATGGAAGAGAAACACTTAAGTATTCAACAGTAAGGCTCTCTCTTTGGTGCCCTACTGTAAATCTTGGCTATTTTTAAGCATTTCATATGTAACCTTGACACAGTACCCCAGAGTTTAGGTCAGAATTAATGTCAAAGGGTTGGTGACCAGCTTCTGACACGAGAGGCTGCATGTGAAAACAAAAACTAGGAAAAGGCTACAAACAATATCAATAAGTGTTGGGTTGTCCCATGGATGGTTTGGGCTCCATTAACATGAAATGAAAAAATTCACCCATCAAAATCTGACTGAGAAATAAATAGTTTAAAAGCTAAAAAATTTAAGTTTAAAACAAAATTATTTTATTTTATAAAAGATGTCTACCTGTATATGTAAGGAAGAAATTAAATGGGTCATTTTATTTTTTCGAAAATAATGTACACCCAAGGTGGTAATGCAGTGCCATTAAACCACGGGTGTGCATTATTTTTAAATAATTCAAGGGACCAGTGTCAATTATTCATCTTGTACCACGGTTACAACAGACATTGCTCATGGCTATTTTAAGACATTTGACAGGTTAGGTGTCCTTTTATCGAAAAATAATGCATACCCTTGGAACATTTCTCAGCAAATCGGAAAAAGCATCCAACAGCCCCGTCGTATAATAAATTATAATAATTACATATAGCATCAGTATTAAATATAGTAATACCGTTCTTGTGTAACAAAGCGGTATAAAAGTAGCCCTATAGGTAGGTATAATACATCAACAATCCTATTGTTCCTAAGGCAATTGTTCGCCTTTTATTTTTATATTTCACTTCTTTTTTATTGATATGAGACTCTGAGACCAATGATATCAACAGCTCCAGGTCTGTCTGGAAGGCTTGGCCGGGGCCGGGCACCCACGGCTCTCTTCAAAATATTAATTTACATTTAACAACAGAAGGATAATAATCAGCTTAATTTTAGGCTGCATGCCTAAGGATCAAGCAGAGGTCTTTAAGTGTAAAGCCATGTTTAATAATGTGTGCTTAGGTTTTATGAAGACAAATCCACACACTAATGAGAGTGCCTGACCTGTATGCCAAAGCCAGGGCCCAGATACTGGCAGCACAGTAGAGCGAATCTCTGACTTTAGCTTCCTTACAGCCGGCACATGTCTTTACTGGAAATAGACCAGTGGTAGGGCTCTGGTAATTCAGAATGGTGCACTTCACTAGGAGAGAAAAGAGAGAAAGAAAAAAAATGAGGATTTCCAAAAGAAGTTTAGTCTTAACAGTGTTATTGGTAAAAACCTAAAGAGCAAAGAATTAAGGGAAAAGCCAACAGTAGGGCCCTTCACAAACACCTTCCAAGTGTGTAAACACATCTTTCAAACGATTTCTGACATTTCAAAGGATAATACTGCATGTATAAGTAAGTAATTAGGCATATTTTCAAATATCATTTAAAGTCTTCACTCAAGTTATAAGGAAAAATAGAACAAAAAGGCAGAAGATTTTTATCCATCACTGTGCCCAACTTTGTTAATCTCTCTTTCTCTCTCTCGCTTGCTCTCTCTTTCTCCTAATGTATAATCAGGCTGAATAGGGCACTTCATTTTTCATCAGCACATTACGGCAGCACAAATGAAGGGGACATTCATTTCGAGCCATCATTTGTTATGTAGAGTTTGGGTCAATTCAAAGAGACAGAGCCAGCAGGGCTGGGGGATAAGGAGACACTGGGGGAATTAGTCAGAATATTAATACACTCTTCAGAGAGACTCCCTCAGAGGAAGCCAGCTTTCCAGACAGGGCGATAAATACATCTTTATCTGATTAGGCCTTGTTCTGTAACTGTGGTTGATGCTGGCTGGAAACGTTTCACAGCGGAACAGGTCAGAAAATTAAGTAAGTCTGGGTTAGGTGCAAGCTCTACAATGTACTTTTACATTTATGCATTTGGCAAATGTTTTTATCAAAAAGACTCACAGTGCATTACAAGGTATAGATGTTATCAGCATGTGTGCTCCCTGGGATCAAACCCAGTCTTTTGTGCTGCTAAGACAATGCCCTGCCAGTTAGCTACAGGAACAAGTTAATTAAAACCTATATCAAATATTGTCACAGCAAAGTGGATACAAAGTATTTATTCATTTGGTAGACACTTTTTCATCTAAAGTGAAAATAAAGATAAGAATCTAATCTATACAGAATAGAATAATACAAGCAGAAGCAATACAAGCAGCACTGTCAGACCAACTGTGACCCTGCCTGTGAAAACCCAGCTAATTTTTCGGTCATTTACTTTTTTAAATAAAGTCAAGTCATCTTATATAAAGAAGAGAACATTTGATGAAAATATCACCTTGATATCTTTAGTACTGACTGAGCCATGTCAAATATATGATGGGTTTCGTTTTTAGAAAATCCTGCTTTTAAGAATTTAAAATTTTATAACAAGCCTATGCTGCATCACAATTGAACGGTCATTTTGTGTGTCATATAACACGTGAATGCCGAGATTCTCTTGTTTTCAGTAATATATGACAAATTTATATGAAAATTCTAAAAGTCTTGTAAAACAGATTTATTTATATAATATACATGTGCAAAAAGCAGAAAAACATTGAAATCAATGTAGGTTGCACAATTTATCACAGACCAGCATCCCAAAACTGATTTTGTTTACACTTAGCAGCTTTAAAATCTATATAGACATCTATAATCTATAGATATTTTTGGTTGATGTCGAAAATTTTATTTCGAGAAAACTTTATACAGTTGTTAAACTGGATGGGTCGGATATAATCATATGTTAATGATTGAGGGATAGAAAAGAATAAAGCATATAGTATTCAATTATTGGTTTAACGGGGAAGTTTCACGTACATAAAATGGTCTGGTGGTAAACAGAATTTTTTCCATTTTATTAGCGAATTTAAGTAATACTGTAATGTGTTGTATAAATGTGAAAATAAAAAAGCTTTCAAGGCTTCTAATATTATCTGCAAATTTGAAATAGACAATTAAAAAGCACCACATTTATATGGATGTGTGGCTTCTTTTTTGTTTTCTCTGGCTATTTTTGTTATTTGTTTTTGTTGGGATTACGTAAATAATTTACATTTGTATACTGATGGCATCTATGTACACTGCATGGCTATAACCAGGGCCGGAGTGGGACCAAAAAATCTACTGGGAAATTTCGTAGACCACCGGCCCTCGGTGGTCAAAAAATAAATAAAAAAATAAGATTGAATGTGCTCATAAACAGGAAGTAATAAATGGAATAATGTGTGCATCTTTGAATATCTGTAAGAATTAAGCTTTGAAATTAATTTTTGTTAAAGTTTTGAGAAATAATAATATTGTGAGGATATTTATTGGCATGCGAGACTTTATTGCCGTTGAATACTTATGTATATAATATGGAAATCATATATACATAGTTGAAAATATATAATGTGTTATACTGCAAAGTTACCATGCTAATTATTATTTATGATATATGTGGAGATAAATAAACCTTTCCAAATCTGCTGATTTGATCTATTCATGTCCTGACCACCAGGCTAGACATTTAAAACATCCTTAATTCACACTTACTAGTCTATCAAATAATATCTAAATATATTGTTTTGTGGAAAAAAGGATGCTTTGTTATATTGTTTATGCGATCATAACGAATCACACTAACATTTTATACGCAGAAGCAGCGGTTAGCAGCTGCAGCGCACTCGGATCCGACTGCATACATACTGCAATAACCCAATAAACAGGTGTTCGCCGGCTTTTTACATCAAAGGCCGACAGGCTATGCAATTTGGGGAGGGACCGCTCACTGATCCCTGTATTTTTGTAAATCCTGAACATGGTTGGACCTTCCGAATGGGTTGAGCACTTTTATATACTTTGTTGAGCAGAGAGGCTGCACAGTTTGACCAACGGGAAGCGGCCGCACATCAGGCCACCATACGTGTTAACTCGCAATTGTATAACTATTATCAGACCGGCCCACCGGGAAAAGTCCAGACTCTCGCCATTGCCACTCCGCTACTGGCTATAACCCCCTTGTTGTTATACATGTTCAAATGAAAAAAAAAAAACACTTCAGCTGGCTTTTCACAGGAGTCACAAATCTCAAAAAGTAATATAAAAAAAACCGAAATCTTATCCTCCAAATAAAATGTATGACTGTGGATGATATGGATGCAGATGTTACATCACCTATGACACTCACTTGAGCTCCCTACAGGGTCAGAGTTCAGTTAATTCAGAGAAATCTGCTTCACAGCCTGCTATTATAGGCCATTTTCTTCTGTGCAAACCTTAAATTACTAATCAAGGCAGACTCATTTACAGGCATTACATAGGCGCCTTGGCTTTCGCAGGCAGACGTGCATCACCTGAGCAGTAACTTTCTTCTTCAGAGAGGAGAAGAAAACTAAATTACATATTATTCACACTCATCTGTGGAGCAAGGGACAGAATACATCATAGCACTCTAGATGCAAATGCTTTGAAGACTGCATCTCTCTTATCATCTATCAGCATAATGCACCTCTAAATCAACCCCTAATGCTGTGGATGCAAACAGTTTTTACTGGGGTGGGGGGGATGGTGGGCATCACAAAGAGTGGAAGAAAGAGAAAAGGTGTGAGCCGCACAGATTTAGAAAAAACAGAGAAAAAAAGAGGACAAAGAAAGAAAAGATGGAGAGGTACTTTTGCCCATTAAAAGTTAAAGCTTGTTTTCCACAACCTTAATCTTATAGAGGCAGGGGACAGATAGTAGAACTGCATTCGCTGCAATCAGGCAGGAGAGGAGAAGAGGCAATGAGAGGCAGTGAGGCATGATGTCATTACCACATAAATAGAAAAACCCAGAAACAGAGACGAGAAAAAGCGGGAGACCAAAGATAAAATAGCAATAACTTTCCTACAGGCTAATCTCAGAATAGTTCACAATAACATGTCAGTGCGTATTTCATTGTAAATGTTACGTGTAGTACTTTGGGCTAAAGGGTTTGAACGCGTCTCTCAACATTCTGAGTTCAGATGCAATAACTAAGGATGATGAAAACTGCGTGAGTGATACAAGCAACAGGAAACGTACTAAGATACGTTTTAGTGACATAGAGCCAAAAATACAGTATATCACCTTTAAATATGCAACTAGCAGCATTTATCATCGCACGATTTTCATTTTAAAGAATGACATGGGTTACTCAAAAAAGATTACACAGCGCTGAAGTCAGTTTGTCAGGAAATAAGAAACATCTTCGCTGTCACTCATGTTTAGTTCCCTCTCACACTTTCTCTCATCTGGAGATCTGAAGATTTAAAATAAGCTCAAAAATAACTTAAAAGTCTTTGTGGATAGTTAGGCCTTTGTTTCGGGACATAATCTCTTGAAACTTTAAATAAATATTCCAAGTTTAAAAAGAAATTTCATATGAAAGTATTTATAGTGATGGTGAAAACTGAAAAAGAGAGAAAGTGGGCAAGAAAAGATTACTATTGATTAAGGCTGGCAGAAAAAATGCAGAGAAGTATAAAGAAATCACACCAGTTACAAAATGAATTTTGCTAACGTCTTTTTTGAATGGTGTGTGTAATATCTGAGAGGTAACTGAAATTCTGCTCAATTAGTGTAATATTTCACTTCTTATTTTGTTTATATGCATTATTCTTTACTAATTTCAATAGATTTATTTATTTATTGTTTCTTACTGTTACATTAAACCTACACAGTACATATACTTATGTTTAAAGTTTTGCATTTGTCAGACACTTTTAACCAAAGCAACTTACAACAATCTATTTAATCCATGTATTTGATCAGTGTGTGTAAACCCATGACCTATGCTTTACCAGTTTCTCTAAAGCCTGAATCTGTTTTAAGTCAGACAAAGTGACACTGAGCACTGAAACACAACTAAGGTTATTAAAATTTCCTCAAAACGTTGTGGGTTTGATCCCATGGAACACACATACTGATAAAATGTATACCTTGAATGCATTATAAGTCACTTTGGATAAAAAATATCTGGCAAATGTTAATGCAAAAGAGGTGATTATCTTTGCGTAACAGGTGTCATTCTTTTTTTAGACAAGTGCAAGAACTAGTGAGCTGGATGTAAACATTGAATCTATATGATCTAGCATTTTGGCATATACATAGTTGGATCTATCAGTTATGGTGTAGTCTGCAGGATTCTGTTTTTATTCATCAAAGGAGATTACCACATTTATACTCAGGACATGAATCTCACTGCGCTATAGAAGCGGTCAAGTTTTTCCCAAAGGGGCTCATCCTCCCGATGCAGTGTGGACAGCTTAAGCGGTTCATAGATGGAGCCTGATAACACAGAGCAAAGATGTTGATATTATACAGTTGGTATATTATACAGTAGAAACATTGTTATGCTTTTATTATCTTTAGATGTAACTTCAAGTATCTCTGAATGGAAGTGATGCACTCACTTGAAAACCAGCAAAGCTTGTTAATGGTGCCATTATAGACTACCCGCTACGTGCCCACTTTGGGCTATTTAGTATGCTAAGGTTGAGCTGACTCGCCAAAATCAAAATGTGGTTCATTTAGTCTCTGTAACCTAAATGGTTTTCTGTTCCATTTACAATGCTAAGAGCAGCAAAATGTAGATTTACTGAGATGCAAAGGCAGCAAAGCATGCCAGGAAAACAATCAAAGCAAAACACAAAATACTAAATCTATTGTTTATAAGATGCATACATCAAACCAAACGTCACTCCAAACACATTGTTTGACTTCAAAATTGAAGGCACTGGCAAACTGTGAATAATGGAACGTGACAAGTAAATTCAGCTTTCAGTGCAAAGTGAGTTTCAGGGATACCCCATCATCTGGAGCACTATTTCAGCCGCGTTTAACTTTGGAGCAATTTACATTTTAATAGAATCGACCCAGGGTCAATACCTCAGGTACTGAAAATTCACATTTCCTTGCAAATTAGCATAATTTCCATCAGCTTTTAAGTAGCAGGGACAAAGCCATCTCTTTAAGATAACTCCAGCTAAGCAGTGCACATCCAATAGGCAAATGAAAGATACTCCTAGATTTAATTTCATCACGTTGATATTAAACTATGTTGCCTTGAGAAGGTAGGTACCCTTCTGTTAACAGCTTTGATCGGACATTGACGGAATGAGATGAGAGGCACTGGATTGCATTACTGATTTGATAAAGGAATTTCCCTCATGATATACCAAAGCTTATTTATGCATAACCCTTTCACATCTGTATTACAGATAAAAAACTAGTTAGTACTCATTTTTCTGCAATGATTATGAATTTAATTACACACAGAGTTTCGATTATGCATAAGAGAATTATTTCTAGACCAAGGTTGATGTGGGAATGTAAGGTGTATACAACTATTTCTATTGGTTTTCTGGACAACTAATAGCATGACATCCAATACTTCACATTCATTATTTTGTTTAGGTAAAGTGTGGCTTATCCATGAATCAGTCCCCACAGGCCAACTTACCACACGTCCGGAGATTGCGACAGGCATTCAGAGCCTCGTTTGCAGTGATGGCCATTGTTCAATAGATGAACTCTACGCCAGTCCTCTATTAGTTAAACTACAACATTAGTATATTTTAGAGAGTTAATAAAGCATTAGGAGAAAAGACAAATTACATGGAATCACAGCAGTGACACATCACCAGTCATTGTTACCAAATGGGCATGCAACAAATTACACATTCAGAATTTATGAAGAAAGGATGTGGGTAAACTGACGTGATTCAAATGAGATGGCTATTAAAATGTGTGAAAATATCCAAGACACCAGTACAGTGCCACATTAAATTCTAAACAGATTAATGACAATTTGTGATGTGTAGCTAACCTTATTTATTTACAGTACTGTATCTATGCTACAAAAATACAAGAAAACACTGAATTGACGTTTACAGAAGATCCTTAAAACATTTAGTGACTGAACTCTCTTCCTTTTAAAAATTAAAAGGTTAGTGTTCAGTTAAGATCTAAATATAGCCCCCGATGAGTGTAGAATTCAAGCCTGACCTTTGGGTTCTGCTCCCTGCTCTCACATGCAACAAGACAACTCGTGTTAATGCGCCTCGGACAACGACTCAAAATGCACATGAAGTACAAAAACACACTGTTTAATCGTGCCCAATGCCATGCATCTTAAATAGCCAAACCTGATCGTTTAGATCTGGCTTTAAACTCCAACAGCTTCCAGCCGACATCCGCTAAATTGGCCATGATAATAATACAACAACATCAAGCTGACGCTGCCGTAAACACACGTACTGTCGCAAAGCTGCTGTCAGTGAACTGCTGTTAAACGACGTGCCGTATTCCGGGTTGTGTTGATACAGGCTAGCAGCAAAATGTTGCTGTCACTGAAGATGTTTTTGCCGTTATTGTTCTGTTTTGTTGGGCGACATGGCACGTTTGCGTTACAGGACGTTACCAGCGATTTATTTGGCTCGGAAAATTCCGGCACAGTGGCGGCTTTCGGTGACTTTAACTCGGATAAACAGACTGATATCTTCATCATCAGAGAGCGTAAGTGCAGCACTGTAAGCAAATGTTAAGAATGATGTCTTAAACCTAAACTGTTTATGGTTTATGTCAAATTATAAGTTACGCAATTTATTTGCACGTGTAAAATTTGATATAGTCATTGTACAGCTCACTGCTGTTATTATAAATTGTCAGTTGACAGGGAGGTGTGGCTGCTTGTTTAGTTGATAAGTTATACCATATGGATATACCAACATAGACCGTATTTGGATACATCATTTTATAATGTACTTTATTTTTGTATTTATGTGTGTGTTATTATCGTCTTTTGTAAAATAATGACGTCACATATTTGTCTTTCAGATTCTGAGCTGTTGATTTTCTTGGCTGATCTGACAGCTCCTTATTTCAAACCTAAAGTCCATCTGACTAAAGACGCTTTTCCTCGGTAAGATTATATGCTGTCTCAGCGTTCATACAACATTTTATTGTTGATATTCTGAGTGGCTTCTGTTTCTCTTTGCTCTGTAGTGGCATCAGCATCAGTGGTGTTGTCCCGGGTGATTATGACGGAGACTCTCAGATGGATGTGCTTCTCACTGGACACCCTACTTCCGGCTCTGGTCCCTTAGAAACAACCGTCTTTATCTTCTGGGGGCATAACCAAACTTTAAGTAAAGTCTTTTAGACTTTTTAGACATAAAATATAAAAGCGTGCTATCATTTATTTATACTGAAATCTTTATGAATGTGCCTGTTTTAAAAAATCTTGAAAAAGATTTACGTCTACAGTATGTGAAATTGCTATTTGTTATGTTCTTTCACAGACCAGAGTTTAAGGGTAGATCTGAACAAGACCTTTCGAAATGAGCCACTTGTCATGGAGTACGTACATTATGTTTTCAGTCAATATTACAATAAAATGTAAAAATATAAAAAATAATGACCTAATAATTCAAAATCAAATACCAAATTCATGGTTACGCTACAATCTATTGGTTGCAACTGTATTTATTCTGAACATACAGTTAGTTAGCAGCTGTGTTATTCTGTTTCCCTTTTTCATGTACACTGTAGCTTTAATGGGGACATGATTCCAGACATATTCGGAGCTGACGGGCAATCAACAGTGGTTTGCTACCTAACTGAAAGGTATGTTTTTTCCAAATGTGTTAACGTTTATTTCTTCCTGCCTGTCAGGACAATAACGTATGATTTGGTTTTGTTTAATCAGAAAACAAAAATGTGAGAAGGCTCTTGGCTCTAATGTCAACATGCGTGTCCCTCACTCCAATGCATTCATCGACCTTAACAAGGACTTTACTGCTGGTGAGTAGTGCTGCTGTTGTGTTGTCCTCAACTTTTTGGTTTGAAGTGTCAGAGAAAGGTTTGCAAGGACATGCTCTGTGCTGAATCAGAGGATGTTTTTCTCGGTTTTGTAGCTATCAGTCAGAATTGCTGCAGATCCCACACTGAAGCATGTTTGCTGATAGAGAACTCTGAGTGGTGTTTGATTTATTTATAGGTAGCAGAACTTGCAGGACTGAACACAGTTAGCGGTTCTTCTCTTCTTATCAACATTGGACACATATATTTATAAGAAAACATGTTCTTCTCAAACTGATTAAAGATGGCATAAAGTTAAATCATTTTTGACATTTCGTGTATCTTGTGGTTTGTCTAGTGCTTTGTGCAAGTCACAGAAAGGTCAGGTCGCACTTGAATATACTGTTACAGTTTAAATACTGAAAATGTTTAGGTTAGCAAATGGAAATTTTTCAGGCTTTAATTGGTTGCATATATAGACAGTTAACTTGTCTGGTTAACATTCACACATTACTTTTAATTAGTGACGCATTACTTTTTATTAGTTAAGTTCTTGACTGTGCTGGTTAAGGTGTATCTTCTTGATTGTTTGGATGGAGGATCAAACAGGGCTCCCACGGGTCCTTGAAATCCTTGAAAGTTTGTGAATCTGGGGAAAAAAATTCAAGGCTAGGAAGTTTTTGAAAATATACATACATGGATACAGGTCATTGAAAGTGCTTGAATCTATTTTATGCAAGAAGTTTTCTGGAAAAAATCCATACTGTTCCCTGTGTAGTGTAGGATAATATCATACAAATTCTAAACTTTTTGGGCACATGTGCTAAACTGTTCACTTTAAATGCTTATATCTCTTCTGTATGCGAATGTTGATTCATACCAAAATGCTTTTTTGCATAGTTGTGTTTGACACCTGAAAATGTCTCGGGTTACGTATGTACTGTTGTTCCCTGAGAAGGGAACGAGACGCTGCGTCTCCCTTGCCATACTTCCTGCATCCATATTTCAGATAGCGATATACTTCTTGGCCCTGCATCACCCTGTCTTTGTCGTTAAGCCTCACCATTGGTTGAATTCGATATACACATTCAGACGCACTTACCCCTGGAGGCATCCCCAAAGTGTCATTGCAGTGACGCAGCGCGAGTTCCCTCAAAAGTGAACTGTAACAATATATCTTAAAAGGTAACATGATGTAACTTTGCTCTCACTCGAAATGTGTCCCCACATTTAGTCCTTGAATTTGAGGGGAATTTGCACCTGGAAAGTCCTTGAAAGGTCCTTGAGTTTGAAGTTAACTAAGGTGTTGAACCCTGACTATAGCTGTGTACTAGATTTCTAGTAAGTCTAGACAAGTCTAAACATCATGCTTTATTGCTCTTTCACTTTGCTGGTAAATTACCCAGATTAAGGCACATCAAGCCCCGCCCTAAAGTTCAAAGAAACTTAAACCTATATTTGATAAATTTTCAACTTGACTGAGAACAGCAGAGATTCACATTTTCTACACCACTGAATAAAAACATTTTGAATTTGTTCTTTATTCATTGGCTTTGTCAGGCTTTTCTCTCTCCATGTAAGTCTGTCATCTAGACATGATGTTTTCGGAGCCTTGTGTTTTGTAGGGGAAATTAGGATCCCATTTTTAGTTTCAAGTCTAGTGGGGAGTGTCTGTGAAGTACAGAATCTCTCTTAGGTATTTGCTTACTGGGCTGTGATGTGTGTTTTAACTTCAGTGTGCTGTGTAATTATTAATTAAGTTGCTTAAAGTTTTTACATTTTAAAGGCTCTAAGGCAATGGTCTTAAACTCCCGGCCCGCGTGCCATTTGCGGCCCTCCCTCCCCCTATCTGCGGCCTGCATCTGCTGTCAAAGAAATAAAATAATCCGGCCCACAGAAAAAAAATATTTACTTTATTTTTATATTCGTTTGATTATTAATGCAAGCTTTTAAGGGGCATTCACATGTTACGTCTAAAAACGCGTGTTAAATGCGAGTCAATGCGTTTCTTTGTTCTTTCAAAAGTGCTTAATGGTGTGTTCAAACCGAGGGGCAACCTTACGATCTCTCTGATGAAGCCAATACGGATGTGACTTAAACTAAAGTCCATCAACTAGCCGCTAGAGGCTGACTTCAAAAGGGAGTCAATTCCCATAGACCCCCATGTTAAAATGCTATAAATCTTTAGAGCAGAAAATAAAATGTTTACAGCCTGGTCCAAAAAAATTTTTGTTCTGTATAGCCTTCATGACAACTGTGAGGGAAGTGAATTTTTTTGTAACTCATCCGTTTAAATTACATTAAGCCTTAAAGTTCTGCATAATTAAGGGCATGCCCACTTGAGTGACGGTTAAACAGCCACTGCTGTCACTAGACTCGAGCTAGAAGGGTGTGGTTTCAGCAACCAGCCACCCCAGCTTCACCCATGTCCCATCTCTTTACCCATTTTCGGATATCCATGGAGTGATGGGTGGTGACGCGCGGCCAAGATGCCGACGGCAGGCACCACCTACTATTGGCTTCAAAAACGATCTTAAGAAACCTATGAGTGATGTCACAGACACTACATCACAATTTGGATGGATGGTGTCACACATTCACCTTTATGTTGACTAATCGGCAAAGAGGGGCGTCTCACGACCGCCCACATGTTACAATGGATTTAAAAATTGTTTATTTCTTTTGTACCATAAAAAAAAAACGAACAAAGGTGCCATATTCTCGTTTCTGCTTATTTTATTTAAAGTTGAAAAACAAAACATACATGGACCTATTTGCATAAAGCAATCTGATTGGTTGATGCCAACGTTGGCGCTTGAAAAGTTGAGAAATGTTTTAGTAATGTTCAACTTCCACCGCAAACAACGCCAGTAACGTGATGCCGACAGATCCACAATTCAGTTCTGCAACGCATGACGTCACCCATTTTAAGTAAATGAGGAACGTTAACGCTGATGCACCATGTAAATGTGTTAAGTTCAGTCAACATAAGCATTAAGTTAAGTGAACTTAAATATTTAAGTATTGGTGGACCACCTCTTTTTCTTCTTTTAATAGACTTATTAAGAAAAGTTGGTTTAACTTAAAGCATGGACTTTTATATATGGTTTGGAAAAACTTTAACCACAAAAGTTGAATAAACTCAAAAAAGCTTTGCAACCAATTGCTTTATTTTTTTTAGTTTACTCAACTTTTTATTTTTTACAGTGCAGATTATACCATTAACAAAAACAAATAGTTTTACATGATTAGGACATCTCTATACCTTATTGCTGAGTTTTATATGCAGACTTTGTCAGCATTCAAATACTTGCAAAATCAAATTAGAGATTATATATGATGCCTATATAGCTTCATTTTTACATTATCATATTTGGGTTACACTCAACCATCGTATGAATGTATGAGGAGCTCAGATGCAAAAGCCACTAAACACCACTTCTGTCAAAAATGAGATGATAAAAGGAACCAAATGCTTTCGGCACATATTAAACCTTCATTCACTTAATTCTGGATTCAGGCCATTTGGAAATGCAGAATCTATTAAGAGTCTGATTAAAAATCCTAATTTACAAGAAAGCCTGTCAGACACACTTAGAAGGTTTTGCATCTGAGCTATTCCTATATAACAAAAATATGAATACTGTTAGTTTCTGTTTAAAGGTGCAGTGTGTAAATTTTAGAGGCATTTAGTGGTAAGGTTGCGAATTGCAACCAACGGCTCAGTCCACTGCTCACCCCTTGCTTTTGAAACGCATAGAAAAGCTACGGTAGCCGCCACCGGACAAACATGTCATCGTCGGAGACAACTTAGTAAATAAATTTGTCCATTAAGGGCTTCTGTAAAAACATGGCGGTACAAAATGGTGACTTCCATGTAAGGGGACCCTCGGTGTATGTAGATAAAAACGTCTCATTCCAAGGTAATAAACACATAACGGTTCATTATGAAAGGTCTTTATACACTCCTGATAATATAGTTTTTTATATTATTTTGCATTTGTGTCAAGAGATCCTTCTAAAAATTACACCCTGCACTTTTAATGTAAACCGGTATCTATGGGTATTGTGGTTGGTTGATTGAAAGCTATATTGTCTATAAGAAGGAGCGATGTCACTCTAGGAGCAGGGTTGACATTCATGGTCCAGAGCAGTGGTTGACTGTTTTGTGTGACTCTTGTCTACAGGGGGGCTTAATATCATCCTAATTTGTTAAGCAAGTACCAAAGTACATATAAGACAAGAGAGAAAATCAGCAATTTTGCAAGATGCTTCTGACTTGCCAGGTGTCTGTGTTTTTTCTATTTTGAAGTTGTTTAAATCAAATGATCTCTCATGAGCTGTTTATGAATTCAAAGCTGTTTTCAATGTTGAAGAGTTTCCTGGTAAGCTCGCCTGTCAGTCACATAAAATTGACTGTAATAGTCCTGTTGCACTGTCTGCTTCTTAGGACTGAAAATAGATTTGATTAAATAGATTAAATGCCTTCTTGTAAATAAAACAACCTGGTCAAATCTGACAGTCAATTAGTGTGGTAAAAGCTCAGATCAAAGACTTCAATGAATTGGGATTCTGAAAAGGGTAAAAAGGTCAGAATGTCATATAAAGGCCAGCATGGACCACGACCAGTTATCCGTGCAAAGACAAAGCCCCTGATCTTCTACAGCGCATATCTGCCCTCCTTTTGGCAGGAGCCTGGCATCTCATTGCCACCCTCAAACCATCTGGAGGCTGTTCTGCTGCCACACGAGCAGCCATGCTGTTGGTTCTGATTGGCAGCCAACACAGAGAAATCCATTTGGACTTCTACAGCTGTGAGAAAAGCACAGATTAGCAAGAGCCCAAAAGTGAAATAAAGAACACACCCACGACAAAATCATTCTTCACTTACTCTACAATTACGGCTGTCTGCTGTGGCAGGAGTTGGTGTAAGGGCAGGACCTCAGTGGGTGGAAGGAGGTTTTTTAGCAAGTAGTATCAGCTTGAACTGAAAGCTGTGCTACTGACTTTACCTGATTTCTGACGCTCCTATGAACCATGTTTCAGTAGTGGTTTATTTATGGCTTCCACAAGAGAATATTTGCTCTTTCTTAGTTCAATAGACCATAGTTTGCCAGCCATCCACTGATCTTGAAGAAAACCATGTGTCTTATGGTCTCTGCTGGGTGAACATACTTACATATCAGATTTTTTAACACAATAGTTTTATTAGTCATGCACAAGAATATTGTCAGTAGTATTAAAGTATGATATGAACCATAGCATTGGAAGCCATAATGACCACACATATAGGCTTACTATATAGTCCATTAGTCTCCTGGCATTTCACTGCTCAATATATATCATTTGTTAAACTTGTTTGATCAAGACTTTAATTGATTTTTTTGCGTGTTCTGTGCATGTCATGTTTGTCAATGCAACGCTCAAAATGTAACCTTTACATTTAGCAGATGCTTTTATTCAAAGTGACTTACAAAGAATAGGCAACAATAAAAGTGATGTGTCATAGTGATAGTCATAGTATAACAAGATAAAAGTTTTCACTATTCCGAAACAATACCTGTTGAGATAAAAAGATAGAAGAGATGTGTTCAATATCTATGTCAAGTATTTTTTGGGAGAATGTTTTTTGAATGATGCAAGAGCTGAGCGGATTGCATTAGGAAGATCATTCCACCAGCAGGGAGAAGAGAAGAAAATTGAGTGGGAACGTGATGTAGTGCCCCTTTGTGAAGGTTACACAAGGTGCCGTTCATTTGCTGAACATAAGGTTCTGGATGGGGTGTTGGAATGTAAAGGTGTGAAAGTACACCAATGCGGTCCCAGTTAAAGTTCTGTAAAACCCCATTCACACAGACCTTTGTTCCCAGAAAATACCTGTAAAATTGCCAGACAAGCTTCTGTGTGAACACAAACACGTCCCGTAAATCTTCTGGGATTGTTGCCGGAAAGAGGACCTAATAAGATACACGGAAAACCCTCTGTGTGAACAAGAAGCCGTAATGGGTGTGTTGTAGTGAAGACGTGCGCGTCATCACAACAAAAGTTATGGTTCAGCTTTTTTTAAGCAAGAGATTTACATGCATATCAACATTCACGACGAGAAATGTCGCAAACTAGATTGAAGCAGTTATCAGGAAATGAAAAATAAGACACATAAACAATGACGCGCGTATGTGCATGTCATGGCAACATTCATGACGAGAAATGTCAGCAAACTGGACTGACGCAGATATCAGGTTACCTCATCACTTACTGCGCTGAAGCGGATATCATTCAGCAGCATAAAATAATATCGTTTCACATGCTCATTTGAGCTTATAATAAACGAAAATGCCCATGCGTCATCCCAACAGTATATATCGTTCAGCTCCTCAAAATGGGGGTTTTAAATGCATATTAACAATCACAATGAAAAATGTCTGAAAACTGGATTAAAGCAGAGATCAGGGAGCTTGTCAAATATCCACTCTGAAGCTGAGAGAATTCACCAGCATAGAACGGCACGTCACACACTACTTTATAGTCTTATCATAAACAAAAATGCACACGAGTTGTTTTTGAAAAGAGAAATAATAAATAATATGCAAACTTCAGACGCAGGACTTTAAACAGCTCACGTGTCTTTCCGGGACCTTGCAGATGCCAATGGGGAGAGATGAAGAGCAGCGTTACATGAGCCCTTTTGGGCTCCTGAAAGATGAACCGAGCTGCTGCGTTCTGGACCAATTGGAGTGGTTTAATAGACCATACAGGAAGGCCATTAAGAAAAGCAGAGAAGATCTCTGCATTTAACCTATACCAGTGAGTAGTGAACACACGCACTGCAAGTCAGGAATGAACACACCCCTGGAGCAATGGGCAGCTGTCACTGCAGCGCCCGGGGAGCAATTGGGTTTAAGGTGCCTTGTACCACAGTTGCAACCTGGGACTCGAACAGGCAACTCTCGGGTTACAAGCCCAACTTTCAAACCACTAAGCTACAACTCCCCCATCTGTCTGCAGATGAGCAGGTGAGGGTCAGAGGTCGCACTACTCATTAAACATCCTTGTGACGGTTGTACTTTGTAAAATTTCCATCATTGTGTATTTTTATCCATCACGTTTATTTTAATTTACCCACAGTGGTTATGTTATTAAACCATTTGATTAAACCATTACTTTGCGCGGAGATTAATGTATTAAAAAAGTGCAGTCCCTTTAGCTGAGTGCTCTCTCTTAAAAGCACAGAAGAGTGGCTACCTATTTAAAATGAAAGCGTACATGGTAGATGTAAATTACTTTCTGTAAATTACAGTCCTCATTTGGAATTATTTTACAATGCTTTCACATTTTTATAAATGATGGAAATTCTTTAGGTAATTCAGCAGATTACAGGTCAGCCCCCAATGACACATCTGAAACGCACTTCAGCTACAGCAAATGAAATCACATCCATTTAGGTGTCAAAGCCTCATTTCAGTGCCTTTAAGTAGAATGTCCTTTCTTCGCCCTTTGCCTCAATGTTAAATCACACAGTCAGGGATTTCTTATTGGCAATCTGGAGGTGCTGCATTGATATCACCCTATCTGAGTTCTGGCCCTTGTGGTTTATTAAGATGAACAACCAGCTATTACTCTAGACAAAGGTGAATGATTAAGTCCAGTAAAACATGTTCCTAATAGACTAATGCAGCCATGGTTGAGCAGTTTTGTTGGCTCAGGTTAGGCTGATGCATAGCCACAGGAGCAGTCAGACAATAACAGAAAATGAGAATGCAGAATCCTCTACATTTTCTATGTTCCTTTGGGAATATTTTTCTTCATTTTTTCTTTCCCGCTTCAGTTTTATGTGTCTCTTCAACAACATTTAGGTGCCTCTGGCATTCATATCACGAATTCCGATGTTTTTAATGCCCTTACTAACCCGCTGTTACAGAATGTGAAGCCTTATTAATATTAGGTGATAATTGCTAAATAATTATGAATGTCATTATGCACAAATATGCACAAAAGATGGCGATTTTCCTTTTTGACTGGTTGCTAGGCAACATTGTATTGCAATGCTCCAAACTGCAGCCAATTAGACCTCCAATCTGTCTGAGTGTGAGCGGCAAGTTAATTGTCAAGCACTGTAAAGGAAACAGATTTTCCACATTAGGGGGCTGCTGAAGTGGGAAGTTCATCAAATCATTATCTCCGGCAGTCGACCAGACTCGCACCCACAGTTGAACATTTAGCTTATATTAGACCAAATGGCAGCGACCGTGTACTGTCCCTGTAGCATTCATTGCTTTCCCTATTAGACATTTTCAAATGCCATTTTGGTTTAATAAAATAGCGGAATTTAGCAGATGCACCTGTTTATGCAAGATGCCGCTCTCTGACAGAAATACATTTAGGCTCATCATGATTGTTTTTTTTGTTTGTTTTTGTTTTTTTGAAGAGTGCTTATCGTAATGCCAGCATCTTTGTTTGTCTCAATGCATGGCACTCAGGAGACCAGATCTGCAGAACATAACAGGTGGATAACACTAACTGGGGATTCCTACTTGTACAGACCTGGCAGAGCTTTACTAACAAATAGCCTGAAACAATGAGGGTAGAGTTCTCATTATTTTCCCAATATGTGTGTATTCTCACCTCCTTCCATTTTCATAGGAGGTGAACAACATGCTTGAAGGAACCGAACTGAAATGCAGCGCCTTCCAAATATTTGGCAGTATGACTAAAAGATAAATTGTAGCATTTCCATGATGAATAAAACTACAGGAAGAAACAAATGAGCAGATTTGTGGCTGATAGTTGGCTGAGGTTGTGTTTAATCTCATAGTTATTGTCCAATGTTAATCTGTTCCTTTGGGGGAAATGTGTGCATACTAAAGAATAACAGATAAGATTTAGCCACCAAACCTAATTAAGTTTAGTTTGTGTTAATCAAGCATTTTTTAAAAGGACCGTGACTTTATTTGTCCCTCGGTCAATTAGTGACTGAAGCTAATGGAGGACTCTGTTTAAGTGGATCAGTGTCCCAAAAGACTTGGCAACCTGCTTAAGCTGGTTCTTATTCTTTCTCTCTCTTGCACTCTCAGCCACCCCAGGGCCAAATTTTTCCACCCACACTTTTTTTGCCGTTTTGTTTGTGCTCAGGGTGCTCTTGTTAAAAACGATTATTATGATTAGATGAGTTATGCTATGCTGGTGTGTTCTGACAGACAGACATTCTCAACACATACTCAGAAAATTGACTTATTGAGTTTAAATAAAAAATATGTGCATTTTAATGTTAAAGTTACACAAAAAGTTAAAAATCTGTAATTGTTATCCTCATGAATTTTCAAACTTGTTTACTAAGTTGCTTTCCATTGCATGGTGTGACTCGGCTCAGCGTATTGATGGAATGGTAATCTTGATTCTCGGCATGTGAATGTTTTTCACCACTAAAAAAAGAGTATGGGAACTTGTACAACAAAGCACAGATGGCAACATGGTTTGCTCAAAGACGTACAAGGGTAAGCTAATCTTGCATTTAGCAATCATGCTGGTAGTGATGATTCTCTCTGACAATTCAGTGATCTGCAGTGTTTACATGTCACGTTTTACTATCGGTATGAATCGCTTAGACGCTCAAATAAGGTGGTACAAAAAGGTACTGTAGTGTACACAGTGGAAAACCCCTAAAAAGTTAGCTGTACCAGGCCGTATTATGCAATAGGAGTGTTATATTTTGTCTACGGTGACATAAAAACGAGATGAAAACTAATGTGCGGCATTTTTAAAGACCCTCTATTACGTTGCTAAAAATAACGTTATCTTGTGTATTTGGTGTAATACATTATGTTCGCTTGGTCTATGAAAACAACATCCACATACCGTTGTTGCTCCTCTATACCCCGCCTCTCTGAAATGCAATGATTTGTACAAAGCTCATTGTTCTGGAAAGTTCGGTGTTCTACGATTGGCCAGCTATCCAGTGTGTTGTGATTGGCCGAACGTGTTTGAATCATGGTTTGAATAGTCAGTAGCAAATTCTGTAATTATGAAATCAAAGCTCGCTGGGCTAGTAAACTGTTGCCAACAATCCTTGCATTCATTGTAGTCCAAGAAAAGAGATTTCAGTTGGAGACAATAACTCGCATCTTCGTAGACTTTGGGATTTGTAACTTTGCAGATCGTTAACATGTACTAACAAACACTTGCACACCAAAACAAAAGTAAAATCATGAAAGGGAAAATAGGGTCTCTTTAAAATCAGAATAATTTCTTCTGTGATAAATTAACACACAGTGACAACTATTAGTTTAATAGGCTCTTTGACTATTAAAAATTGGTATTTATAGTTTTAATGGCCTGATGAGTCACTGCAACCAGTGATGAAACTTTGGGGCGTGGCTACTCAAATTAGGGTACATAGCAGAGTGTAGTTTGTAGTTTCTAAAAGGTAAAGTTTTAATTAGCTATGAGTTTGTTCATACACAATTATTCTGTTCAAAATCCAAGCGTAAGCAGGATTACACTTTTTAGTTTATAAAATATTAAAATGCCTTTCCACCCCTTAGATTTGCACGTAATGCAACTGGAAACACTTTTAAGGGTTATATTTAAACAAAAGCACACGGGCAGAAAATGTTTTCAGTGGCCGGAGCATCTAAGCTTGTTAGAGCAATATGTTGGGCAGCTTTCCCTTGCTCTTTCTGCCAGCATAATGCGAGAGAAATGAAATAAGGACTATGTGGGGTTGGCATAATCCCCTCCACTGCACCTATGTTGTTCTCGTAATGGTTTTACAAGATTATATACCCTCAGAATAGAATCTTTCCATTTTATATCAGCGCTGTCATGCTCATGAATGAATTGCTTTAAAACAGGGTTAGAGAGACGCTGTGGATTATTGGCTTAAATATTGGCTTATGCAGCATCTATTTATACTGTACACTTTCAATTTTCTATTGACCTGAATTTTGACCCAAAGAACCTCCTAGACTTTTCCTTTATATATTCCCAAACTGTCTCTTTGACGAAGTTGTTTCGTCTGGTTAATTAGTTAATGAACTGAACGGTTAATTTCATTCAGTATTTATTTAATTTCGTTCAATGTTCTCAATTTTCTTAATTGTTCCTAGCTTTGAAACCGCTGTAGATCTACAAAATATAGATGAGGCATGAGGCTATTAACAGGCTTGAGGAGAGATGAGGTGATTACATGAAGAACCTTTTTAATAGCCATTATCATCCAGCACATTCATCGTTAGATGAGTTTAATTACAGATTTTCTGTACAGAGAGTTTATGTATCCAAAAGTACATTTGAACAGGCACATGAATACAATTTAGATTCAAGACAAGTTAAATATCCAAACTTTTTCTTTGCATTCCAGGGTGTGTAGCATATTCCAGTTCAAGAGACTGTGATGTTTTGTAGGGATGTACCGAATATAAGACTTTTATCACCAAAACAATACGGCCAAAATGTTGTGATGATGCTAACAGAAAACGCGACCTGCACGTGCTTGTCTGAAGCAACATGTCTGCGATGTGGACGTTTTTCAGTTTTCCTGTGTTTTAATTTGTTCCCTGGCTCCCGAGGTCGTGAATCAGTATATCGTGTATGCAGGTTGAAAATAGGACACTGTTCACTTATTATCCTGTGATGTGGCTGCTAAAGCGCGATGTGATCTTGTACAGCTGTTAACTCATCAACAACCGGCAAAACCAACATCTCTCTGACTTTTTAAACAGAACATTGTGAAAAACGCTGTCATTATTCTTTTACATATATGTGCATAAAATATATATTTTTTATTTTAAATATTATTAGAAAATCACTTTGTTACTTTTTGTTACTTTTATCACGCGTGACTTTTCGGTTCTCTCCTACACATGAGGGGTTCAAGTTAAACATTTAAGTTTGAATTGTGTTTTATACTGTGCATTGTTGCAATGTACTAAATAAATATTTGCATAATTTGTAATTGATTTATTCTTTGAAACTTTAATATTAATTAATGCAATTGCAATGCCTTGATTTTAGTAAAGTTAGTACACAGTCATAGCCATAAATGCAATGATACTAATAATTGGCATCATTTCTTTCGGTTTTCAGCCTTGGTTTCCTCTTTTTCTGTTTTCTGTTTCACCAAGAATTTTCATTTCGGTGCATCCCTAGTTTATAGCTTTGCCGTCTTGCATAGATGCTTCTGATAAAGGACTGACCTTAAGAAATACCCAGCTTTCTCATGCTCTTTGTCTCCTGCTTTTTTCTGTTTTGCTCTTACCGACTTTGTGAAGTGAATACAGTGCCTCAATGATCATAGTGGACCACACTGCAATAATCTTATAGAATATAGACTCTGTGGCCTTTTACATTTCGGCTCGTTTATAAATTCTTTATCTCCTTTTTGTTACAAATAAAGTACAACCTTTTCTTACATATTAAAAAATATATATTCTTTAAGATTACACTGATCATGTAGGCTATCCATGCATTTACAGCAATTAAATATTGCTATTTTTGCTATTTTTACTATTTTTACTTGTATGACTGAAAGAAGTCGACTTTTCATGAGAAAGTTTTAATACCAAAGAATTACAATTTCAATACAAACAATGCAATTTTTTTAACCATCAATCTTAAACTGTTGGTCTTCTTCCCTCGCTTAGTTTTTCAGTTGACAAATTCCCTTAATAGGCAATTGGCATGGCGCAAGAGCAACTGGCTTTTAAAGGGGATGGAAGATGAGACTCTCATTGGTTTATTGCACGCTACGCCCAAATCACACATATTACTCATTACGAGAATAGGAACAACCCTTTTAGCCCATTTTTCCCATTGTTAAATTAGCGAAAGTGGATTCGGACACACCCTTTAGGACCATGCGCTAGATCAGGGGTGGGGAACCCTGGTCCTGGAGGGCCATTGTCCTGCAGAGTTTTGTTCCAACCCTAATTAAACACACCTGAAAAATCTAATTCAAGTCTTCACAATCACTTGGAAATTAAATTCAGGTGTGTTTGATTAGGGTTGGAACTAAACTCTGCAGGACAGTGGCCCTCCAGGACCCAGGGTTCCCCACTCCTGCGCTAGATGGTTAAATTAGGGCCCATAATGTTTATAACCTGCTGAAATTTCTGAATTGCCTCCAGCAACCATTTACTAGTGTGTGGTCCTGTTTTTGGTGATTGTGGCCTGGCTCAAGGCGTCATTTGTGAAGGTACTTTACATCCAGCCTCTAAAATGTCATTTGACCGGGGTGTAAGTTTCACAGATGAGTGACATGACATTTTCCTGATAATGTCATAGACTGTCTCCCGAGCTCAGCTGTAGTACACTGGGGCTGAAGAAGAGACGTAAAGAACAGCACAAGCACTTAGAGCCATATCCATTGAGAGGACATGACATGTCTCCTGTTCCTTTATCTTTGTGCTTCCATCTAAAGTAACAGTCTTGTCACTTATCACATACTTGTTTCATGGGATGCAACATACATACTGTCATTTCCCTCTTTATCAAAGTCTCATTTACCTGTCATGCTCAAGTTGAGAGCTGGAGTCGAAGAGCTGATATGTAGCATATAGGTCTGCTTTGATCTCATTGACAGTGTCAATGGTTAGGACAGCCCAAATCAGTTCATCATTCTAGGGCATAGGAGTGATGGAGTCATGCCTGGTTGGGGTAACAGCTATACAAATATGTTGTGCTCCACCTTTAAAACCTTCAAGAGAAAGAAACAGTCGTGCGAGATCAGCAAAAATACATGAGAGGGGTCTTTTGTGCACTTGTGACAAGGTGCAGAATGTTGTTTGATATTAAAGCTAAAGCACAGTTGACATAGGTCATGTTGTGATTCACTTTAACTTCCTTCCGGTTCATAATGACCTAAACTTAAATATGCTCCTAAAATGTCTTGTTTTAAATTCATCACTTTTTTATCTCAAAACTCCAAATACATACACTGTTAAAAAATTCTATAGAAATTACAGTATTACTGGCAGCTGGTTGCCAATAACTTACTTTAGATTTTACATGTTATTTACATGTTAAAGACAAGTTCGGTATTTTACATTTAAAGGCCTGTTTTCAGAGTGTTTATGATGAAATAGAACGGTTTTGACAGAAATTTGGACATATGATGCTGGCCCGAGAATTTTCGGGTGTTTGTTTTATTACCCCCCCACCTCTACAATGCCTGCATAGGTACACTGGAACAATCCTTCCTAAAATGCATTAAACTTTCATTTACAAAGACGTGAAACTCACCGAGTGGTCAGGGGTGTTCACTGATATGCTCACACAAAAATAGCTTCAAAAGATGCTTTCCAACAGGTGTTTTAGCATTCGTTGTAAACTCGTGGACCTATTTTTCCAAACGCCCCACATCCGTACATTCTTCCGTTGAGCTCTTAAATAAAAGACACTCCAGCCCAGTTGGTGGCGATAATCCACCTTTGTCAATTGCAAGAATACAAACAACGTTCCCAGCGGCGGAGTAATACCGTACCTCACAGCACATCTAATACTAAAGTCAATCGAGTTGGACAAAAACTACGATAAAACCTGTTGGGAAGCATCTTTTGCAGCGATTTTTGTGTGAGCATATCAGTGAACACCCCTGACCACTGGATGATTTTCATGTCTTTGTAAATTAAAGTTTAATGCATTTTAGGAAGGATTGTTCCAGAGGTGCGAGGTGATACAAGAAACACCCGAACATTTTCGGGCCAGCATCATATGTCCAAATTTCAGTCAAAACCGTTCTATTTCATCATAAACAATCTGAAAACAGGGCTTTAAGTATAAAATACAGTAGTTGTCCTTTAATTTATACCATAGATTTTTGGATTACCACAAAAATAAGATCTGTGTTTAACAAAAGACACATAAACGTTTTGTCCAACAAGTTAATCTTTACAGAAGAATACAAATTTTATGAATTTTGAAGGATAAATGCATCTACTAGATATATCAAAAGCAGAATTTTGTCTTCAAAAGTCATAAAAGTTGTGTTCATCTATGGAGACTAACTTGGTCGACAAAACTTGTGTCATAAACTTTTGTTAAACACAGAGCTTTTTTTTTTGCGATAATTCAAGTCTTTCGGAAAAATGAATGGACTTTTGTTGTGAGGGATCCAGTATCCAGCTAACTTCCGGGTTAGCTATAATACGTCATCCCTGCGGCACTCAACAATAAAGGTATTATTACCAGAACTGATGATTAAAGTGCTATGTGTAGTGCAAAATTGATTTTTGCTGCTTGCAGTTAGCTAATTAAATAAGCTGATGGAAACTAGTTTTTAAATGTTTGTCCCTTTTGAAATGTTTTGCAAATTTTTTCTCCTTAATTTAACTTTAGGGAAATACAGCTGCATTGAGACAGTTTTATTATATTATATTACTCGATATCCAGACACATTAATTTGATTTTAACAGCATCTGCCTATTTTACTTTACTGTTCATTACGTTACTAAATCTCAAATATAATTGTCTCATTTTATGCCACAAAAAATGCATACATTTATAGATAGATACAGTATGAGGAATAGGTTGGATGGTGGTGCATGTGTGCAGGTGATGCGATTCTGATTCCCAAATCAATTCTTTCCATAACAAGAGCAGAATCCATTTGGTAAGGTTTAGCTTAGTTATGTGGGAAAATGTTATTTTTGATTTTGGGGAAAGTCTGCCAGACATTGTGCTGTTTTGGCTGTGTGTTGGATCTGCTGCATGCACATCCTTCCAAAAGATCTGAAACGAGCAGTTGAAAGATAACTTCAGTATGAATCATTTCAGTCTGTTGTCAGAATATGTGATGCCTGTGTTTGTTTTGTTTGTGTTCTGCAAGAGCCTGTCGCTACAGCACTCGCCTGTGCCGGGAAGTGCAAAATGTATTGGACACGACAACAAACGCCCAGCTAGCGAGTAAATGAAGCAAAGTGCTGTTGCTCATAATAACACATGCTAACAGAGGTTATGTAAAAGTCTAAAAGGCACGATAGGAAAAATAACAGCCTATTAAATTCTAAGGGTCAGAGGGAGTTAAAAATGTAAATTATGCCTGTTTAAGGTGCAAAGAAAACCTTGATTAACATCATTGTGGACCTCAAGGGGGAATAGAATGTAATACAAATGAATGTTTAAAATAGGAGTATCTGGAAAGCAGAATTAATATTGCTTTGTTGCAATGCTTTCCAAGACAGATCCAATTCATATTTTACCCTAAGCTCCTTAACTTTAGCTCTTTCTTTCACATGTGCAGAAGTGTGCAAGATCATAGCTAGAGAAAACAACTGCTGCACTCTCTTTGTCGGCGTGACGCCTTAGAGGCGGAGGAAGTGCCTCGCAACAGGCGAGCAGATTATAATGGAGATCATTCTGTGTGCAGCGTGTCAGCATTGTTTGGAACTAATGAGAGCACAGAAGTTGTGAATGGATCGTAATTAACTACCAATCAGCACTTCGGCCTCCCCTCGTTTGTCATTTAGAGCTTTAGTGCTTTTGTCTTGTAAAAACACTCTCCTCGATATTTAACATGTGCTCTTTCACCCTAAAAATGTGACTCTTTGGATGGAGAGAGAGAGTGTGTGTGTGTTTTGTGTTCACTTACGGGGCTCGAGATGAGTATGTTTGTATTGGTTTTGAGTCGTGTGGCTCCCAGCAGCGTTATATTTCATAAAGTAATAAATACAGAAGATCCACAGATTCTCATGAACATCCTCAGAGTGCTTCAGGTGCGTCCAACATCCTTAGCAGATTAGTCTGTGAAAGTGTAATGCTTTGTTATACAGTGCAGGAAAGGTGGTGCTGTTTTTTACCCTTGTAAAGTTTTTAGTTGTCCCAGTATGCACATTTAGCTCAATTGGTCCAACTGCTTGCTGCTTGGCATGTGGGTATAATGTAGATTTTGTATTATGTTGTTGCATTATATGACTCATATCCTATAGGAACTATTATGCAATGCGTTACATTAAGAGTCAAGGGGGATGTAAACTTTTAAACCAAATGTTTTGTTACTTGTTATTGTTGTTGTCTTGTGGGTACTTAGGGCAGTACTAAATAATATATCCCACAAGTCAAGCTAATAACAAGTTACAGCATTCATTCCGGTCAAACATTTGTCTCTTTTGGTATATTGTGTTGCATCTATGAATTTCTGCACCTTTTGTAATAGTTTTGTATGAGTCCCTTGTGTGAAACGTTGGATCTCTATCATATATGCTGTTTGAAGTGCCCCAATGCACAGCAGATCCTGAAAACTGAAGAATTTTTAGTACAATAAGAATTTGAAGAGCTCAGATGCAAAAGCCACCTTTGACAAAAATAAGATAATGATATTAACCACACGCTCTCGGCATGTATTATATGTTCATTAAATAGTTTCGCTTCAACTCTGCTTAATCCCGGCCTCAGGCCATTCAAAACAAAAATGGTTTGCAGAATCTTCAAAGTCTTTAAAGTGCACAGGAAGACAAATATGAAACGACCATGGATTCAGACTTGGGTCCCTTGTGAGCACTTGAACTTGAATACAACACAAATATGGCAGCCACATGCATCACAATGCCCCCTAATGTGTGGTTCAATTTCTTAATTTTTACCATTTGATTTCTGACTTTGATGATTTGCAATGTTTCTAGTTGCATCTTTAATGATTGTGCAACTGTTTATTATGCCTGGTCCAAATAAGTGGATCTGTTTTAAAATTTGAGGGGTTTGCCAATACAGCTTGCTGCATGTACTTGATTTTTTTTTAAATACTAATGAAGTGACATTTATGAAAATAAGGCATTTCAGTTACTAAGAACCTTTTCATTGCCATTTAAAGTGAATTTACTTAACCTAAACATAAGAACTTAATATAAAGCTAATTTGGAAAAAAAAAAATGCTTAGAAGGTTTTGCATCTGAACTCTTCATTTGGTTTCTCTCTGCTCAGGACAAAGCAGGGACTCCTTCAGGGGACTACACAAGTTAAATCAAAAGACATAGTCATTAATCATTAAAGAAAACATTTGATATAACCTCTGAACAATGCAAATTTAATTGTGTAATATATGTAGGTGTCTACATATCTACAAAAAAATATTAATTAGGGGAGTACTAAGAAATACTTTGGTCTTAAAAAAATCACTGTGTGTATATGAAGAGTTAAAATGTCAAAATGTGTTTATTATTATGTTATCATGTTTTTATTGTGTTTATTGTGCTACTTATAGCTGTATTTTTAGCCTATTGGAATGAAAAAAATTTGATTTTTGAAAAATGTAAAAAAAAAATACGAGTTATCTCGTTTTGGAACCAAACTCTTCATATATTTATACATCTTTATAAAACGGTTAGTTCCAATCCTTGATTCTGATTGATTCACGATAAAACATGGCTGTGGCTGCTTCACCCAACTGTTCTATTTATCACTGCGCCCTTAGCAACACCTTTAGCAACCACACGTATCGGTTTGAGAACGGTGAATACATAAGGGCTTACTTTAAGGGGTTGCAGGCACTCCCCTTCAGACGTTACTTATTCACGATACAGCACAGCCTCTCGTACCTTATTGCTTACATATACTACAGTACACAGTACAATGCGCACAGTTGAGTGCATCATATAGGGGTAGCTTTCCTGACAGGACTTAAGAAAAGTCCCAGACTAAAATGCATGTCTGCGCTGTCTTGACCCAAAACAACTTGAGCTGGCATCTTAAAATATATCTGAAATATAAAGATGCACAACTGTAATGTTTTTGTATGGTATGTTTCCAAAAACTACATACGTTTTCTAACCAAGGACTAGTCTTGGCTTAATCTAAACCCTGCACAGGAAACTGCCCCATGTTGATTTACTCTATGTGTATATACTGTATAACATTGACAAACACTTTTTCATGAAGCTAATTATTTGCAGTTTCCCAAGATATCCATGAGCACAACTGTATGTTGATGTGTTTGCTGTTTCATCTGACAAATCAGTAGTTATTACTTTTGGCTGGACAGAAATTGCCACTCTCTCTATTTATATTTTTTATTTGTCATTACATTTGGTACCACTGGTCTGACACTGCTATGCAATTATTTAAATGAGTTCTTTCAACACTGGTCTATTATTGTGGTATTATGTCAGATAAATCTGTCCCTTAATGGCACATACAGACTAAATGAACTGTGAACTTGAATAGCGCACTAGCTTATTGTCTTATTGGCTGGGATAGTTTAGCTACAATATAACTCATGCACTCAAATACAAAATTATCACAGCCTTGCTGTTAGGGCTGCCTAATGATTAGTCATGACTATTCGTTTGAAGAATAAAAGTTTTACAAATATATAAACAAATATTATGTATATATATAAATAAACACATTCGATGAAAGCTATATATTTGTTTTTATCTGTAAGGTGCCTTATATGCTTATATCTTTGTCGGTATGTTAACCGCCTCCTTGTTGAGTGGTGTTCAGAATTCGGGTCATGCTAAACTATTGCACCCACATCATAGACCTGCATGGTTGACAGACACAGTGTGATGCTCTCTGTAACCAGATGCATCGTGATCCCGTCTCATCAGCAATGGGTTTGACAGGAAATCCAGGCATCTGTTGTGTAGTCATGTTTCATGAAAGATGAATGCAAATGCGAAAGGAGCTAGCAGTCACATTCAATCACCTTTTTAGAAAATGTCCCTACTTCAACATGAAAGAGAAATGGGTGCTTGTGCTTTACAGAATTACAGATGTGCAGAACACATTATATAAAATTATACACTTTACATAAAGTATCTTAAATCAAATTTCCAATTTAAAAATAAGACATGTGCAGTAATGCCATAATGTTATATTTTAGTCCTAGCAATGTGGATACACTGCGTTACTTGCATAACTACGGAAGCCGAGAGAGGCCAGGCGCTATTATTATTTTTGCTTGCTTGTTTTCTCGTGATCACGACTTAATTTCTTGTTATCTCGAGATAACAAAAGTTGTTTTCTTGTGATCTCGACATAACAAAAGTTGTATTCTTCAGATGTGATTAAAGCTTACGTGTACTCGATAGAACGTGTTGTTTTGTTTGTAAACTGCAAAAGCATAATTTGCTAAATTAGCATGGATGAACAAATTCGATTTTACTTGGATCAGAGTTTCGCTCAAGCTTAAATAGATTTGTCAATATTTACAATTTTACAGTGTTAAATTTAGGGACCGTCTTTAAGTTACTCAATAATATACACGTTTCTACTTTTAACAACACTTAAATGGAATGACTTAAAGTCAACAAACAGTCACAAAACCAACATGTTTATGTGATTGTCAGCTATAATGCACACTTTTTAGATTTTTGATATTTATTTAAATAAACTGTTAAATACTATTGAAGATAGAAACGTGTACAGTATTATTTTAGCAATGGTCCCTAAATTCATGAACATGAACCATCCAACTTTATTTATTTATTAAGTCTATCGGCTAGCTACATGTGGTAACGGCCACCCCAACTCATATGCATTACACTAAATGTTATAGACAGTAAATTACATTATGACATTTGGATTATCGTGTCAGGATAACGAGAAAATAACTTTTGTTATCTCGAGATAACGAGAAATTAAGTCGTGATCCTGAGAAAACAAGCAAGCAAAAATAATAATAGTGCATGTGATGCACTATGACTTAAAGTTGCAATGAAATTGAAATAGAAAAACTGTCATATTTTTTTAAAATATTGTGGTATTTTTTACAAATTAGTTATCTGTAAGCTTCATTATTTTTATAAAAATGAATAGGCCCTTTAAATCTTTAATCAAAACCCAAATCTTCTCCCCTCCTCGAAACGATCTCTCCTGGAAAAGATTCCAGCTATTAGCAATTAGCAAAATGACCCAACTTCCAACAATTCAATCAATTCTCGATGGAAGAATTTAAAAACAGCCCTACATTTAATTTATTTCAGAAGACGTTTCACTCGGCTATCACCACAGGGAAAATAGGACAATCGCTACTTCCATTTCGTTTCATTTATTCTATTTATAGTTTGTGTTGTTGTGTGTTTTGTACACAATCACCTCACAAGTAACAGATGGAAATGTACTGTGCTATCAAGGTCTAACTTCACATGCTTTTAACGGCGTGCAATGTTTTGGTAAAGACTGCTTAATTGCATACATAGGTGTAATTAAAAAGAATGTGTTTGGCTGTTAAAGTGTGGTTATGACCTTCACTGCAATGAAAGACTTTTTATCCTTAGAGATTTTTTGTGGCATGCGTATCAGTTTCATAACTTACAAAACAATATAATGTAGCGTGAACGTTGTCTCAGAGGAACCAAGTAGGCTTTATTGATCTCGCTTTCTCGGTATCGCTATCTTCAGTTTCCTCCTTTCACTCCCTCTTACTTTTTTCTCTTGTTTTCGTGCGCCTGCCGCTGAACATGATCACTTTGCTGTCTCTTTTTGCTTTCCATTTCTCTGAATGAGAGGGTACTGGAAAAGGAGGGCAGCAGTTGAAGTAGTTTAGGAGACAGATGCTCTTGCATCTCTCCTCGCTTGTCTCTTCTTTCCAGAAAGCCTGTCTCTGCGTGCATCTCTGCCGTTACCCACAATGCCCCGGGAAAAGCAGTTTGCAAGTGGAATGATTTTTTGGAAACATTTCTCAGTTGAAAGGCTGTGGGCCGCTGCTGTGTTTCATACTGTGTACTCGTTTAAATGCTGTCATTAGACATAATGGAAGATGGCAAAAAAGCTGGTATAAAATTTCCCTTTCAACTGCAAAAATCCCTGCTGTGACTCTCGGTATCTTTAATTCACAATGCATGTTTGCTAGTTTGTATGTGTTAAAACAGCAGTTGCTCTTTTAGAGTGTTTTTTTCTTGCACTTTAAAATCTTACATAATCCCTTTTTTGCTATAGTTTTTCTCCAGTTGCCATGTTGTTCCACATTTGATGGTGAAAGATAAATGAGATCTGTCTCATTTTCCCTCCGGTGACACGACACTGGCTCTGTGTGTTGGAAAATAGAGGCACCGCAATTGTAGCACATTATTTTGTCACTTGTAACAAGTGAAGCTTTATAGCTTAAACAATAACATGCAGAGATCATGATTTTTCTATTGGTGGTCACCTCTGAACATCACAAAGTTTGTTTTTGCTTTATTTAATCAGCGCTATTCCTTAATCACATATGTGTTCAGAAAGCAGTCAACCAGCCATTGGTTTCTAATAAAAAGCTTTACTGCCATGCAAATGAGACACTTTTTTCCTCTCTCTCTTTACCAATCCTTCCTTTATGACACATCATTCAAATGCGTGCCATAATAATTTAATTCTGACTTCAGTTTTAAATATTAGTGCCTTAATGGAGGTTCAATGCTAACTGGGTCAGGTAAAAATGGAATAAAAGCCAACAAAACAACAAATAGTTTGCAATCATGTTCCCAAAGCATGCTGGGAAAGTAAGCATTGGAGAGAACTGCATGCTGTTACTGAAGGAAATGAGAGCATGAAATTAATCTGATCAGTAATCAAAGCATACATTAATACATTACAGCAACATCTTTAATCAAATTAATTTGATTAATTGTCTGAGACCCACATTACTCTCTGTCATTTCACATTACATTTTCTGTCGCTTCTGATTAACCAGTTAGATTGGACACTTGATTCTGTTTATTCTGTGCCATTCAGCTGTAGTGATGGAGGTAAGTAACACAACATGCTTGTTTAATGGCTAATCATAGGGCCCTATAAAATCCGTTTTATTTTTTCCCAAAATCAATTTTCTCCGTTTTAATTTTTGAAAATTCTGTTTTATCCGTTTTAATTTTTGGCAATTATTTTTTTTACTCTTTACTGTTATTTTAGTCATAAAAAGAGTGTGCCTTTAATGTTAATGATTAAAATGTAAATGATTTGGGTAAAAACTGGATAACACGATTACTTAATGACTGTAAAACATGCATTTACACACGCACATACACACACGCGCGCACGCACACACAACTCAATTCAATGCATTGTTTAGTGTTGTTGCAGAAGGCTACAACCATAGATATATACACTAGATGTCGCCTTGGGGCTCTGAGCATGCGTCAAAACCGCCGCCATTTTAGAACAGGGGTCTTGTCATAGGAAGTATCTAGGTAAAGCTGCTATCTCCGCCTGTACTTCGAATTCATGAACGATGCCGGACTTTTGTGCTGCACATGGATGAAAGGGCTACTAGTACTATGCATTACAGTTAGAAAAAGTAAATTTTCATAAAATCAAAACTTTTATTTTTTCCTGTATTTAATGGTAAATACATGTCTGACTGTTGAAACGAACCAAAAGAAAACCAAGAAAATAGCGTTCATGACGATTTATGGTGATTTTATTTCTGTTACACCATTGCCTACAATGACGCTGATGCGGGGTTCCCCTGTTTCAAGATGGCGGCTCTAGTTGACGCATTCGGTCCAATGAACTGCCGTAGCCAAGGTGACATCTAGTGTACATATCTATGCCATTATGAGAGTGAGAAGGGGAGCGGACTTTTCAGGCGAGTCCAAGTGCTCCCAAGAGTGCTATTCCGCCATAAAATATAGTTCCTCTTTTAAATCTGCTTAGAAAAGTGCTACGTTGTATTTTGTGCCACCATACTTGCTTGTATAACTACTCGTCTGAAATAGGAAAAACGTTGATGTGTTTGGTCGCTTCTGGCTTTGTCTCTGGGTGGTGCCATTGAATGAATGGGGCTAAATGCTATCGAAGTGTTGCCGCGCGCCCCAGCGCTTGCACTAAGATGATAGAGGTATGTATCAACTCTTCTTAGTTAAGGTAATAACATAGTTTAATATGGAAAATGGATAGACTATTCATTTAAGAGTCATCTGAGGTCAGTTAGCCTGTGTAGCGAACATATTGAATAATCATTGATATAAAAAATGCTGCTGAAGTTTGTGGATGTAATGAAATTCATGTTAGTTTTTTATGTCTGAGGGACAAAATTCACTCCATACTTAAGAGCTCCATAAATGTGGAAGCACATTTTACTGTTTTGTTTAGCTGACACACCTCTCGAGTTCCTTTATTAGTTAGATTTGATAAAGTCATTAAATTAAATTGAATTGTTTGAATCCCAGAGGTAAATTAAAAAGGCAAGTTAAAATAACTGGTAATAGACCTTATGATGTGAAATAAACAGAATTTAACAATTGCAGTGTTTTATGGTGGCAAAACAGTTTATAAAAGTATTGAATTTTCTGGAAGAACATTGCCACTGCCAGTTTATTATTTAATTTTTTGTTTAGCTGAGTAAAACCTCAGCCACCTTTAGCCTTAACAAATTCATATTAAAGTTCTTATTGTTTAAGGTGCACCTATTTCATTGCCTCATTTTTTAAAAAACAACGTTATTTTGTGTATTTGGTACAATACAATGTGTTAGCATGGTTTATGGCTCAAAAAACACATTATTTTTCACATACCGTAGATTTTTGTATCTCCAGATATCCTGTCTTTCTGAAATGCACTGATTTTTTCACAAAAATCATTGATTTGAAAAGCGCTGTGTCCCTGATTGGTCAGCTAATCTGTACTTTGTGATTGGCCTGAATACCTCTGACGTCAGCTGGAAATGTGACACTCATTACCATATTTGAAAGATTCGCTCACAATGCAATGCTAACAGGAGTTAACTTACAGGCTGAGTCCGAAGCAAGAGGAATTATGATAATGTGGGTCTTTTCAATGTCAACAAGCCCAGGAAGTAAACTATTGCCTACAATCCGTGTGTTAGTTGTAGTCCAAGAAAAGAGATTTACGTTGTAGACGATAACTCGCATTTACCTTTTGGTTTGTACCATTTGCACATAGTTAACATGTACTAATACACACTTACAGACCAAAGGAAATGTTAAATCGTGAATAGGACCATAGGTGCTCTTCATTGTAGATTTATGCATTTGGCAGATACTTTAATCCAAAGATATATATATATCTTTGTGAGATTCTAATTCTGCAGATGTAATGTTGATGAAATCTTGTCTGTTCATTAAGCTCAGATTTTAGACATCTGTAGCTTTTTCCTACATATTAAGTCTACCTCATGCACATTTCCTTCACTCTGCTTGAAGCAGCATTAAAAGCGCATGGCTGCACACACGCATTGTGAGAGGAACATTGGTCATTGCTAACATTTTACTTGTAAGACTGCTGAATTTGCTTAGTAACTTAACACTTTGTAAGTTTAAAAGTTTTCCAGACACTTTGAATCAGGTGTTTTGGAAACTGCTATTTTTACACATCAAAAGTAAACCTTTGAAGTAAACTCACTGTCTGTCTGAGGGAGGCTGATGTGGTGTATGACAATGAACTTAGAAATTTGTGTGTGCGTGCATGTGAAAAAGCGTTTGAGAGTGTGCGTACAAGTGCGCTTGTGTGTGAGAGTGTGTGTGCGTGCGTGTGTGAAGCTACAGATCTATGTGTAATCAGGCAACTGTACTAGTGGCAGTGCTCTAAGTCTGATTAATGAAGCTGTTTATTCCGCACCTCATCAGCCACTGCCAGTGAACACTCCACTCCCACAGGGAACACCACTTCACTGACAGACAGAGAGCGAAAAAGAGAGAGTGAAAGAAAACTGGAGGGATAAGAGATTGCGTGCGTGACACCTGGAGGACTGAGATTTGTGGAGAAAAAGTTTTTTTTTTTTAAGTAAAAGGTAAAGGACAAAATGAGCCACAGAGGACAAAAGGTTATAGCTGAAGCACAAACTGGAGTTTAGTATGTGCTTCTTCTTTCTCCTTAAAGGTCAGTACTAGCACAGATGCTCTAATCGCTCCAAACATCTGGCCTGACCCACCTCATGACACTGGCTGTAAAGCTCCACTGCAAGCTTTTCATTGCTCTTAAAGGGACCGCATTGTAGTTTTTCTTAGCAGGCCCACTTGTACTGTTAATAAAATGTTTGGATTTGCTGTTATAAGTAGGGGTGTCACGATTCTCCAATCTGTCCGAAGTCTAAACATAAACTAAAGTAGTAGAAATCCTGTTTATGATATGCATTTCAAGGAGTTGTAGCAATACATCCCTTGTGTTCAACATATTCATCGCGTTCTGCTGGACTGATGTTTTTAAACTCTATGAGGTTTTTTAAACTCTGTGAGCATCGACGATCCCACTTTTTAATTCGAAGTTCGAGGTTGTGACATAATTTCGATCGATTTCGAAATTGTTACACTCTTAGTAATAAGAGACCTACACTCTTAAAAAGATGCTAAAACCATTCTTTATAGCAATGCCATAGAAAAACATGTTTTGTTTTTCCAAAGAACCTTTCAGGTTTCTATTTCTTTCTTTTAGGGTGTTTTCACATCTGTAGTTTGGTTCATTTGGTCTGTGCCAAAGGCAAAAAAGTATACATTGTAGCTTTTTTAGCAGTTTTGGTTCCTTTTCAGACTGATTGCTCTGGTTCGCACCAGTTGAATCGAACCAAAATTCAGTCATGTGATAAGATCCACATCACTAATTGGCCTCATGTATTTGAACGTATTTCCTAAACTGCTTCTCGATTGGTCAGAATCAACGTGCGCGAAATTCCAACGCAACCCCGGAAGTAAACAAAAAGGAGGAAAATACAGCAGACACCATGGGACATACGACAGTACTCTAGACCAGTGGTTCTCAAACTGGGGGCCGCGAGATGGTGCCGGGGGGGCCCCAGTTTTATGACATTTCATAAAACACATTAATTTATTATGAATTCTGTGTAATTAAACCTAAAGAAAGGGCTACTGACCAGCAGCACTACTTTGTATAATTTGATATGTTTTGTCTAATTAAATGTTATGTTTTAGAACAAATTTGTTATAAAAAAATTTGGGGGGCCGCGAAGGAATGCACCATATACAAGGGGGGCCGCACGCTGAAAAAGTTTGTGAACTACTGCTCTAGACAAACCGTTCATTTCCAGAATGAATCACGGATGCGGCTTGAAAACAACGTTTTAATGCACTACAAACAGCGAAGACACCAAATTTCTGAGGCTCCGTCCGCACCTCCTCGCAACTCTAGGTATGTCCGCGACCTGTCATTGTGCTAATATTGCTAATAGAAACTGTCAACAAACACTTCCTCATCCGATAATGCACTGCACAGCTTACTGCAGCAGTTGGTTTAGTCCAAAATGCACAGTACTTTTGCAGTTAGGTCGGTTAGATCTCAGATTGTGTTCTCACCACAAAAACAAATCGCTCTAAAGTTTGTTTGAAAACATACAAAGACCACCTCTTCAAGGAGGTCTGGGTCCGCTTGTTTGGTCCGCTTTTGGTGCGCACCAGAGTCCGATTTGCTGCATTCTCACCTGCCCAAACGAACCGCACCAAATGAGTAATCGAATTCTGGTATGATTCAACCGAGCTAAATGAGGCAAGTGTGAAAGCACCTTTATAGTCTGTAGGACCTTAATCCACTTAAACTTACATAAACTCAACTGAATGATTCTGTCGGTGTTAACGTTTTTTATGTTACCATACAGCTCGACTAAACATTTCAGGAACCTTTATTTATAAGAGTTTATGTAAATCACTTCCGTTATGATTGGATTATCTATGAACACCCTAATAGTTCACAATGTCATTTTTAATGCACCGAATTAAACAGTGAAAATCTCACTCCGCATAGATGTCTATTTAAACATCAAACTGTGCTGTTCAAAATGTTCTGATTGCCTGTAATTGTGTTGTAGTCTGTAGCTGTTTGCTTTTAGTGTGGGCAGACGTTAAGTCTCAGGTTTGGGATGTGTACACACACAGAACATCAAGCTTATTTATTTCAAAATAGCGTAGATAATCATGTTCTCCCTGAAATGACCCAATTTAAATGGCTCTCTGTTTCTCCTCCTCTTGTATTATTTTTCAGCCTCACACACCTGGATCATCGATGTGACAGCTACTTTTGAAAGAGGCATAAGTCTCACAAAAATAAACATCTGGGTTTTTGTAAGCCTTTTACTCCATCTCCATAACAACACTCAGGCCTCTAAAATGAAGCCATCATAACACAAAAGGAAAAAGAACATTGACAGCAAACGAAAATTACACCACTCGCCTGCGCCAATCAGTGTAATAACTTGGTATTGGAGTCTGTCGGGAGAATCATGCCTGAAATTGTCAGTCTTTCAGAGACACGCTAGAGATGGCACATGGCTTGTATCGAGTTAAGGTTCAGTTTCACAGCTGAAGCCATGATTGGTATATCAATGCAGTGAGGTTATTGCTCATAGTGTCATACAGTATATAGCCCCATTCCATCTACCTTTATTTGAACTGGGTTCTTTGTGTTGATTCGGCATCCTTTGTGACATCTCATTTGGCAAGGCTTTTCCAGTCTGTCTTTGTGTGCTTTAAACAGATGTAAACTCCATCCAGGCCCTATTGTGATAATTTCCTTACTCTTTACTTTCTTTCTGCTGTCATGATCGTGGTCTGGCAAACTCTCTCACTGAGCAATATTTTGTGATGGATCAGAACATGTAACCACTGCAGCCAGCAAGATGGTGTTGGTCTGTTACTCAGAAATCTGTACTTCAACCTGCTGGCGATGGCTGTCAGATTCAAGGCACTAATGAATCTGGTTACGTAAATCTGAGTTACAAGAGCAGCAGCAAAAGCAAGGATGAATGGTAATTTTCAGAAATAACTAATGTTTCTTTCTTTCTTCACAGATTTATTCCTCACCACCGACTCAGGATTCGAGACCTGGATAAATAAGGTACTTTAAAGCTTTACTTACTCAGTCTTTATCTGTAACAGTAGGTTTAACATGTAATCTAGACACCTGAATTCTGTCTTTATAAAGTGCACCTCTTGTATCTATTTAAACTGAACTGGATTGCAGATGTTTAGTGAATAAGACTTCAGTGGGGGTGGCACAGCGGCTTAGTGTGTAGCACTGTTGCCTCACAGCAAGACGGTAGAAAATGTGTAAAAGAACAACCCAGTAACTTAGTTTTGGTAAACCATCCACTGCAAGCATGTGAAAAAATAGGTCATTGAAATCTGTCTCTCCTTGTGATGTCAGAAGGGGATAACACGGCCCCTTAATCTGCACTATCCAACCACAGCACTGCCATTTAGTGCAGAGATAAACTCATTTGCATTTAAAAGGGCACACCCAAAAATGGCACATTTTTGCTCAAACCTACAAAGTGGCAATTTTAACATGTTATGATAAATTATCTATATGATATTATTTAGCTAAATACGTACTGTGGGGACACCAAAGATTTATTTGACATCTTAAAAAAGTCTTGTGAAATGTCCTCCATAAATGTATGTTATTTACTGGCAACAGGCCGTTCAAAGTTAAATAAACACTAAACAATAACAAGTCTTTATCTTTACAGAATAAAACAGCCTCATGCAAACATTCTGGGAACCAAAATCTAAAGGAAAATAGGTTGATAAGGATTTCTAGTTATTGTCGTTTTATTCTGTAAAGCATATTGAATATTTTATAGTTTTTTTATGTAAAAACAAAGACCTGTCAATGTCCAATGATCATTTAACTTTAAACAAACTGTTGCCAGTAAATAACATACATTTAAATTTACAGTAAGTTACTGGCAAACAGCTGCATAACTACAGCATTTTTTACAGTGTGCTTTTCTGTTAATGGCAGTCATTTGGATTGCTGGCTTTTTTACAATATTTAAAACAAATATTTTAAGATAAATTATGATTTTTAATCCATTTGTTTTAAAGGAATATTCCATTTTTTTAAAGAAAAATCCAGATAATTTACTCACCACAATGTCATCCAAAATGTTGATGTCTTTCTTTGTTCAGTCGAGAAGAAATTATGTTTTTTGAGGAAAACATTGCAGGATTTTTCTCATTTTTATGGACTTTAATAGACACCAACAATTAATACTTAACTCAACACTTAACAGTTTTTTTCAACGGAGTTTCAAAGGACTATAAACAATCCCAAACAGGGCATAAGGGTCTAGCAAAACGATTGTCATTTTTGACGAGAAAAATAAAAAATATGCTCTTTTAAAGCACAATTTTCATTTAGTTCAGGTCCAGCGCGACCTAACGTAAATGCGTACTGACGTAGGGAGGTCACGTGTTACATATATAAAACGCACATTTGCGGACCATTGTAAGCAATAAACTGACACAAAGACATTAATGAGTATCAGATGACATACAACACACTTCTTTCACCACACTTGTAAACACTGGGGCGGAGTTTCGCGTTCGTCCTCTGTGACCTCTTGACGTGATGACGCATTGCGTCGGGTCACGCTAGCGCATGACGACCGGATCCAAACGAGGAGTTGTGCTTCAAAAGTGGATTATTTGTTATTTTTATTGTCAAAAATGACAATCATTTTGCTAGATAAGACCCTTATGCCTCGTTTGGGATTGTTTATAGTCCTTTGAAACTCCGTTGAAAAAAACTGTTAAGTGTTGAGTTAAGTATTAATTGTTGGTGTCTATTAAAGTCCATTAAAATGAGAAAATCTTGCAATGTTTTCTTCAAAAAACATAATTTCTTCTCGAATGAACAAAGAAAGACATCAACATTTTGGATGACATGGTGGTGAGTAAATTATCTGGATTTTCTTTTAAGAAAATTGAATATTTCTTTAATTTACAGTAATCAGAAGGTGGTGTTTTCATATAGGTATGTAGAGGAGTACCCAACAGTCTTTGCAGCATTACTGTAGGTCCCAAAGTTTTGTACTCGTAGGACTTTGAGTATAAGGGTCAGTGTGTCATCTGCTCCAGCCTCTAAGCCAATGCTCTGACATACAGTAGATGTTTTAATGCAACCAGTATCAACATGTAAGAGTCTGCTGTACGGCATTATACACTGTATGAAGGTTAAAAGAACACAGAGAGAAAGGTCAAACTGTAGTGGCTAAAGAAGAGAGGGACAAAAATGAAAAAAGCCATTTGCTAGAGAAAATGTAAACACTGATGTTTTTAAAGAAGCACCTTTGAAAAGACTGAAATAACAGATGATAAAGTCTGCAAAAGGTCACTGGTGCATTTACTGTACTCTCTGGACGTTTCTCCCCCTGCACTCTTCCTTCCATCTGTGTGCGGCGTTCCAATGCTGATACTGGATATACAGAAACAGGCAGTTCTGGTAGATCACCTCTCCTCTACCTGCAGGGGGTCTCATCATTTCTATTTGTGAGAATGATGAGAGTGAGAAGAGAGGCTGTTGAGAGAGTGGAGGGATGGGTAGAACGACATGCTGTGCAGAAAGAAAAGAAGGAAAACAACGAAAACAGAGAGAAACGGAAAGAGATAGAATTGGAAAAAGATAAGTACTGTAGGTGGGTGAGTAAAGAGGAAGAGTGATGGGCAATTGTTAATCACATCTGAGGCAGCCATTTTAGATGGTATTTCAAGCATTCTGACTTATTAACACAGTTATAGAGTTGTTTCCTTATGCTAAACGTAGGCAAAGTGTCAAAAAAGCAGTTGGGAGTGTTACAGAGTATTTCTGTGCCGAATGCACTTTGTCAGGGTTAGTACAAGTGTCGGAAAGTTTTTTTCGATTACAGGTCCAGCTGACGTTTCAGGGTTTTTTTATACGTATCACTTCTTTATATGGGCACTTCCCCCGGAAAACCCCGCCCACCCGTCAATCAGCGGGAGACGCTAGAACTTTCAAACATCATATCACGCAAGATAGCTTTGTTTAATTTGTTTAATTTTAATTGGACGTAAGGAGAAGAAAGTCAGCCTTATGGAAACAATGGATATAGTTTATTGTCCAGGAGGCGGAGTTTTGCGTGTGTGTTTAATGAGCTGGATTTTCCCAATCGGTTCATGATTTGCACGTGGTAAGTAAGACTTCTGTCTTATGTTGGAAATAGGCGCGTGCATATTATGTAAATGACACGAACATGTAGTGAATCATAAGTTATAAGTGTTGCATGACTCGTACTCGCTCCTCCCGCGGTATAACCCCTCCTTCTTCATTTTTTTGTACGTTATCGGAAAGATTCGGTAAAGCTAACCTTTCTTTTATAAATCTGATTAAACTAAAGACTCTCCGGAGATAAAAAGGATGAATACTACTCTATAGGTACTCCAGATTAACATCAGAAATGCAGAAACAGCGTGTGTTACGTGAGCTTTAAGCCTCATTCCTTAAAAGAATCATCAGGGAGCAAAGGCCATGTTTACACCTGGTATTAAGATGCATTTTGGTCGACTGGATTACATGTGAATGACGCTAAATGCAGGTGTAAATGGGGTGTAAAACCTTTTCTACCACATTCAGAGGTTATCGAAAAGTATTCGACCGGGTTGCTTTTGTGGTGTAGGCGCTCATGTAGTCGAATGTGTTTGAAAAGCCACAAAAGACCGCCTATTGATCTAATGTGTGATGTACAAGCACAATGTTTTCCATCAGACCTGACTTCTAGTGTAAACCCACAGGGGTGGTTTCCTGGACAGGGATTGGCTTAAGCCAGGACCTTAGTTTAATTAGGAAATGTAACTAGTTTTAACAAACATACCTTACTAAAAGCATTATTTGTGTGCATTTTGAGGCAAAACAAAGGGTTTTGTTTTCAGTTTGGAAAGCTCTTACATTTATTTTAGTCTAGGACTAGTCTAATCCCTGTCCGGGAAACCGCCCCCACAGTGTTTTTAGGTGGTATTTAGGCCATCACCTATAAACTAAAGAATAAAACTCAATTTAAACCCGTAATTTCTCCTGTTTGCTTTAAACGAAAGCAGATGGACTAGGCCATAGACTATCCCCTCAAATTAATGAGGACAGAAAGTGGATAAAAGAGACTAAAACACCAAGTGTAAACAAGAATGTGTCTCTCTTCCACATTTTAATACCAGGTGTAAATGCACTCTAAATTAAAAGCACGGCTAATTGGTGAAAAGTTCTTATATTTCCTCCCCTAAACAAACATACACATATTCGCATACAGATTCCCACACACCTTACCTTTATGGGAAACCTATAAAACCGCAGTAATCCTGCCATTATTTACTCCGAGGTTTTTCACTTTAACAGTCTTTGGTCACAGGCTAGTGCTCTCTGCTTCCTGTACCACGGTACGTTTTAATTACTTTCCTCATGCTGTCTTTTACCATTCCCAGCCCTGATTATACACACACTCGCACGCAGAAGCTCTAGTGTTGGTTTAAATTGAAAAGCTTTAGCCGGAGACCGCATGCAAAGTCATTACTGTAATACAAGGCGCCATCAGTCATTTTAGCAGCTAGACGGATCCTCCCCCGAGCAACAAACAAGCCAGAAAATATTAGCCCTTTGACTCTTTAACTCAGTAACTTGTTTATTTTTCTTTGGCTCAGGTGATAGAGTTGCCTTGATCATATAAACCGTTAACGTAGTGTCACGTTCATCACGAATGCCCCGCATCATGCATGATTTTGAGCGTGCCAACTGAAATGGCTGACACGCACCCTCAAACTCACTCGATGTGCTGCGGCACTTAAACATGCGTTGTGTCGATTGCGCAAGAGCCTCACAATCAAGCTCGCAGCATGTGTTTACAATCTGGCACGTGTCAGAGCATCAATCAGCCTCAATCAGAGCATATCTGTGTTTATGCGTCCTGTGTTGGTGCACAATGGTGCTAAATGGCAGAGGAGATGCACATTGGCCTCATCAGTACTGTGAGTTTAGTAGTCTCTGTCCTTTGTGATATATCTGATCTAAATCAGGCACAATTTTGTCTTCTGTTTGATTGGATATAGATGAAGCTTCTGTTGGTGTTTTAAACTCGGGATGCATCTTATATTCATGTTCTTATATGCACTTTTTTCTTTTGATGTACATGGATGTCAAAAAGTCTGAAACCAATAGTAAAAAAAATATTTTTGCAATTTTCCGATTTAAAAAAGCTTAATGTCATCCAATTATGTGAGTTGTTGAATTGGTAGAGTAGCATGAATTTGTACTGTTTTGCATGTCCTTTTATGTTTTAAAGAAAAAGTTCACCCCAAAAGTGAAAATCTTTCATAATCACCCTCATGCCATCCCAGATGTATCCCTTCCTTTCTTCTTGTAACACAAAGATCGTTCAAGTCTCACGGCCGACAATTTGCGAGATGTGCCCTTCAGCAAGCCACGTTCCCCCAATAGCTCCCTGGGCGCTGTCGTGATAGCTGCACTCTGCACCGTGTGTATATTTACGACATGTGTTTTTCACTACCAACTGGGTTTGGTTAAATACGGAGGTCAGATTTCGAGTATGGGCTATCATACTTGACAATCACTTCACTTTTCATGAACACATATTACTGTATGCATAAACCGATTTATCCGATTGTTATCACACAATAGGGAGTTTATTTTATCTTATGCTTTTCTGTTGTGATTTGCTTGCTACGGAGCCTTTCAGATTTAACATGCTTATGGCGCAGCGAGAGCTTTTTGTTGAAAAACGACAATTAATTAGCACAATTCGCTCCATAAATCTCTTAAAATGCAGAACGCCCATTACAAAAAAGCGAGTCTGTGTTTTGCTAACGATTGTCAAACTGTGAGACTCAGCAGTTGTAAGTGTTAGCAAAATATCCACTTTTATAGTTATTCTGATTTGAGTTGAGTTTTCTTGCCATTTTTAACACTCTGTAGTCAAGCAGATCAGAGCTTATATTAAGGCCAAGAACAATATAATCTATAATAGCATTTAAAATATGCGTTCAGGATCTAACTTAAGAAAACTGTATAGTTAGAATAATTTCAGCAAAATTCTTTTGATAATGAAACATGAGTAAAATTCTTTCCCTTCTACATGAGATGTATTCTAATGCCAGGTTTCCTTAAGAACATCGATTTAGCCTAGCCATTTTTCAACAATACACACACACACATTTGCACATAAGCATATGAGCCCAACATGCCACTGTTACAGCCCATTCCTATTAACATCAATGTACAAGCAATCCGACAGGACAGACCCCGTGACCCGCCACTGCCTCGTTCTGCTTTGAGAAGATTAGGGTGAGCAAGTCAAGTTACCATTACCTTTACATAAGCCACAATCACATTAGAGTTGAACTGCCTCTACAATCATACACCGATCAATATTATTCATGACCGCAAGATGCATGCTGCAGTCTGAGTAAAGACTCTAGGGAGCTTTCAGCGGAGATAGATAAACACAGTCCAGGCAGAAGGCACTTGAGTTTTGCTCTTCTTGAGAATTATAAACAAATCCTTTAGGCCGAAAGTTGCCACATAAAACCGGCTCAAGTGGAACACACACCGAAAAACTTGCACTATAACCACCATAGACATTAAGGGGATGTAATATTCATATTAGTAGGGGATTAATATGGGTTTTTCAGTGACCAGTTATCAATTTTTAATTTTGGTCATCCCATTATTGAATATTTAATTGCATCCTTGCCTATATTGAGGTAAGCATGTATGCTCCTTCTATAAATGTATCCTCATAAATATTTTATATGCACAAATCTGAATAAATATTTTATATGGATAGTATACAGTTAAATAAACGCGCCATAATAGTAAATTGTTTTTAAAAACAAGCCAGAGCTTTATTATAAAATAATTTTGGACAAAAGATTTGCAGAAACACTTTAAGTATATCTTTTACACTTTCAAACTGTGGTCTAAAGCTGTTAGATTATCACATGTAATGAGACCAATTACCACCATGCCATCTTGGTTATGAAGGACCGTAGAAGCTGCAGAGAGAAAGGCTGCATTATGCCGAGCCATGGCGATTAGACCTTGGTGTTTTGTGCTGACTGAGCCTAAGGTGACGCTTGAGGTAATGGAGCGATTTACTGTATGACCAGTAACGTGTTAGATTAGGTGGTCACGTGCAGTTTTAGAAAAAAGCATGATGGATGTAACAAAAAACAAATACTCTGTACTTTTTAAAGCCAGCTCACTCATAGCATAGCTTACATAAAAATTTGTACACATGTGGCAGACACTTTTATCCACAATGACTTACAGGGCAAAAAAATTACAGATACAGTATAAGTATGTGCATTTCCCAGCCATGCTGTACTTGTGGATGTACAGTAAAGCTTGAGCAGTTTTGGTGTGGGGTGTAGAAAAGCACAGTGGTGTGAATTTAACCATAGGTGGAATAGTGTTGTTCTTAATCCACATTGCCACATTGTGTTATGTTGCCTCACTAGGTTTTGGGACAGAGCTTTTGTCACCTTTTTTGACAAGCTCTTTCTTGCTTTTTCAATGTTTTAAAGCATTTTACGGTCATGATCACATTACATTCACTGTCAAAACAAATGCTTAAAAAAAGTTGGTCCCTAGCTATTAACCAATAGGCCACGACTGGCCTACTGACAGCTAGGACCATTTTTTTCTTACAGTGTACACTATAGAGAGCCGCAGGTATGACGTATTTTTGTAGGCCAACCCAGAAGTTAGCGGGACACTGGTTCTCTTGCAAAAAAGCCAATTCATTTTTCCATAGACTTGGATTATCGCAAAAATAGTTAGACCCTCACATATTTTGTCCAACAAGGTAATCTGCACAGTTGAATACAAATTTTGACATTTGAAAGTGATGAAAGGGTAAATGTGTTTACTACAAATATAAAAAGCTAAATTTTGACTTCATTCGTTTTATGATTTTTGAAATTCATAAAACTTGTGTTCATCTGTGAAGATTATGGGCCAGATTTACTAACAGCTTGCGGCAGTGCAAACCATCATTTTGTCATTAAATAACGACTGTTGGGATTTACTAAAGACTCGAAGTGATTAATTAGTTCTGAAAAGGTGTGGTCTAGTTATTTTTGTGACTGACATCATTGCATATGCATTTCTAAGAGTTTCCCTTTCAGACACAAAATTTATGTCGGGAGATTATTTAAATAATTCACGCAACGCGATTTACTAATGTTTGTGTGTGTGATATTACTGATATTTGTGCCATTATTTAGCGCCTTAAATCATTTTGCGCTTGAAATCGCTGAAATTGTGGCATCAGAGAGCGCATGGTTAAGCCAGAGGATTTTTTAACATGTAACAGTTTATTTGGAATGCCAGAGGAACATATTATTCAGAAATACTGTTTGCCAAGCCATTTTTTTATTATTTGCTGCCGGTAATAAAAGAGGAGTAATTAGGAAAAGTCACACAATACCAGGTTTTTCAAAAACTTATTGTAAATTTTCACTTTTCAGTGTCTCATGGTTTTGTTGTTAGCTGTAATGCCCGTTGTGCTAGTAGATCACGCGCAATCAGCTCTGCTTAATTGTGACCCTGAACTAATTTGCGCTGCTCTTAGTAGATTGTTGGTCATTATGGAAATCACCTGTTGTGCCTGTGTTATTTATTTTGCGTTTTTAGTAAATAACCCGCAGATATTACCACTCATCCGGAATTATTTGGAATTGCGCTCTGACGCTAATTTGCCTCGTTTAGTAAATCTGGCCCTAATTTGTTGGACAAAACGTGTAAATGTCATACATTTTTGTTAAACAGAGCTTATTTTTTATGATAATCTAAAGGTCTATGGGTAAAATGAATGGGCTTTTTGTGAGGTAACCAGTATCCCACTAACTTCCGGGTTAGCCTACAAAAATACATAATCTCTGACGCACTCTATTGCCAAAAAAACATTTGATGCCAATAAAATATGGTGCCAAAATAATAAAAGAAATATTCAACAAGACAATGGGTCTCATTCACTAAGCATTGAGATGTGCATACAGATGTTTTCACGAACAAATCGTGATTCAACAAAATTCCTTTTAAATGTACGCAAAAATTCAAGAAAACCTAAAACCACTCGTACGCAATAATCACATACGCTATAATCAAATACTAGGCTATAATTATAATGTGTATAATAATGCTTATAAATAAAATGTACATAATTATATTATTATATTTTATATTATAATATAATATTTTCTTTATTATATATTATTATACATTATCTTTATTAATTTTACTGTATACATTATTATATTATACTATACATTATTACAGGCTACTTATTTTTTCTACACATATAAAGAAGATGCACGTAATGAAAAATCTTCACGCTTTCCTTCATCACTTTTTTAATCTCTATATAAAAGTGTCTGCTTAGTGACTAATGTAAACGTCATGTAAATGTAATGAGAAGTGCAAACGTCAATCACTTCATCCTGTCTGTTTTATTTTAGATACAGATGCGTGTCTCTGTCATATTAATTTAATGTCATATTTGTTAACCCATCGTATACTTATTTAATGTTGCTCCAGCCGGTGGACAGCACTGGCTTCCTCCAGCAATGGCAAAACCTCCCAAATAAAAAACGCAAAGCAAATCGGAACTTTACCGATAATAAATATAATCATGGATTTCTTTTCGAGCTCTTTTGCTTCTATGACAAACTGTGCTAAAATTTTCTGTGGACCAGCGCTGCGGAAAGCCCTTATGGAGCTGGTTTGGGCGTGCTTTGTGCAAATACCCAACCTCGTGCACGCGGCTACTTATGTAGAACACTCCAAATTCACTAACTTAAAGGAACAGTATGTAGGATTGTGGCCAAAACCGATATTGCAATCACAAAACTTATGGCTAAAACTGGTACTGCAATCACACAACTGGTGGCCAATACACAACATGACAACATAAACATCAGTTGAGGGCTGCAACTCCACTTTTTAATGTTTTCTTAATGTCTAGTGACATATCAGGGCTATTTTATGAATAATTGATGTACATTTCTTACATTCTGTTCCTTTAATAACAAGTTTATGAACAAACTCATGTGCGTACACGTGTTGTGAATTAGGCGGAAAGAAGAGTGAGTAGTTCCAGTGTGAATACAAATACTAAAAACGTACGCAACTGAATGAGATTAATGAATGAGACCCATATTTGTATGTTTTAACCTTCACCTATTTTTTCTGTCTGTGGTGATTTGTTGGATGTAACTCACAACCCATTATTCATTAGTTTTATGGCTTTGATCTTTTTTTCTTGTTAAATGTACAGTATTTGTCTTTTCTATCTGCTTTATCATATGTAATATATGGACCGTTGTACACATTGCTGCGTTACAGGTTTAAAGGTAGAATTCTTGATAAAGGCTGAAAAATGTGGTTGGTCTACGGTGGAGTCCAGAGTAGGGACTGTAGTTTATTTGTTTATATTTTTACAGTGGGCCGTGATCAGTATGTAGACTGAATCTCACAGGCCTTTCTGAAGCTTCTGTCTTAGCGGGAGACTTTGAACATCAGCTACTTGCCACATCTTGCTTCTTACCTGAAATAATCATTGTGCACAGTACCCCTACCCTGCCCTTTGACCTCTCCGAAGCTCAATTAGACATCATTCTTTGACCCCTGCAAGCCCGTCTGTCAATCACCCACCTACAACACTGTCAGGAGCCTTCTGCTCTCTCTACCCACCACCTCATGGCCTGTCAGTTGGAAACCTTACCTTTAAAATGTGCTGGTCAGATTGTCAGACTACACATTGTTTGTCTTGCTCCATTGTCTCGTAATGTCCATCAGGTAGTACAGAAGCAAAGTAACCCTTCCACCCTGTGCCAATCACAGCTCTGGCTCCCCTCCTACAATATTTCTCACTCAGATAGCAGCTCTGTACTTTAAATCTCTATAAATTATTTGCTCTTTTCTGACAGCTCTGCTGAAATTAGAGACAGTTATTCACGCTGCCTAACAAGGTTTTTTCTACAGTGTAAGCGCCGCATGAAAGGACATGTATTTTGTAAAAAAAGAAAGTTGATGTTTTAATCCTGTTAAATCTTTCTGTTCATTAGGATGGGAATTTCACTCGAATGCCGCCTGGAAAGATACCGGATAAATTCAAGAAAGTGGGTCAATCTGCATTTGTAGACTTTGGTGAGTAGAAGTATATATCTCTGTGTGCTGTCCATGTGTGTTTTCTTTTTTGAGATAGCATTACATAGACTCTACTCCAATCAAACCAACAACTGGTGCTTTGTGGGATTTCGGAAACATCTTGGTAATGGGTTCGTAATACGCTCAGTTGTTATTCAGATCAGAATCGAAATGTATCTCTGAGCGTTTAATGGCACACAGACACATATGTTCAACCCGCACACACACGGGGTCAAATTGAATATTAGCTCCTGTGGGATCCTATTAAATATTAACAATACAAATTTCCCCTATCCGAAAGCTTCCCACTGATATCAGGAGTGTCACCGGCAGAGAAATCTCACATAGCATAAATGATTGATAAGGAATGTGAAAGGACCTAAAAGATTTAATGTGTTCAACTGTGCTGTGTCTCAGGAGCTTGGCCTTTATATTCAAAGCTAACTTATCTGACCAAACAAGAGCCCTTCTCTCTGCTCTTTAATCTGTTTCTTCTGATCTCTTTCTTTTGTCATTATAGAAAATGTCACTTGAAGCTGTCATGGTGTTTTCAGAGCAATGAGCTTCAAAGGTTTTGAGTTTTAAGCAGGAAGGAGGTTTGCATTAGACTAACAGTCATTCCCGTATGATGCATTTCGGGGATCTATTGACGTTAAATGCCACAGCTACAGCTGTTTCATTTTTGTGCAATTAGTTTAGACCTGAAAGCCTCTTAACTGCACTTTTAAATTGTTCTGTACAGACTGCAATTTTTATTTTGGCGGAGTTCAGTCTTGCAGGCATTACGGTGTGAGTGTGGCACATTTTTAAAAAAAAGTTTATATACAATAAATAAAACACTGTACTGTACAGCATATACTGCAATTATTTTATAAATGAATGGTATTCTATTTTTTATATTGCTTCGTAATTTGTCTTGTCTATTCTTGTTTGCGCCATTTATAGCCAGCCGCACGATGACTGGGTTGATTTTTGTCCAATATATTAGGGGTGTGACGAGACACTTAATCCATGAGACGAGACAAAACACAAGATTGGGTTCACGAGACGAGACAATATTTTTACACTTTTTAAGAAACCCTCAATGATAAAATAAATGAATAATAAACTGAAATCACATTATTTTTAAATGTTTTAACTAATCAATGACTGGCCCTAACAATTATTTTGCTAACTGATAATGAAGTAATTTGTTATGTTGGGGTAATAAAAATAAACCTGAGTGAGCAGTAGCATTTAAAATTACATAATAACGAAGATGCAATAATAATTGGTTCAAAGAAAGTATTAAAACCAAGTTACATTAAACAACATTAACAAACACATTACATTTGTGGCCTATAAATAAAAAGCATTATGTATGTATTATAACAAATGCCTGCAGGGGGCGATAGTGGACTCGTCTCGCGGACGCTATCTTCACTTTCACTTTAGACGGAGAGAAACGCTTAATTTTAGCCAAACAATGTTTAAATCCATATTAATATTTAATATATGTCAATTTCTTTACACTAGAAATGATACAGCCACTGTCATTTTTTGAACAAGAACATGCAGACATTAAATCATGTAAACTCTGTGTGAGGGTTTAATCTGCTGAGACTGCACATCTGACACTGATCAACAGACAAACACAACACGTCTCAGACTTCACACGAGCTCCCAAACGAACATTATTGGAAACCCAAACAAAAAAGCAAACGCAGTAAAAGACAAATATAATGCATGCACTGTAAAAGGGTCAAACAGAAAGCTGCATCCTTCGGAGGTCGCATATGCAGGCTGCATACGTCATCAAGGTTTATTTCAGATCATTAACTGAGCATTACAATCGCAAGTCGTGAGCATATTACAACAATTTGCGATTAACTAAATAATTAGTAAACTTTATAAATGTTAATAGTCTCTAATAAGACAGTGATGAAGTAACAGTTTTAAAATGCGACCTCCGAAGGATGCAGTCTTTTACTTAAGAAACGGCCAGCACCTCCACAAGACATCTCGCGAAACACATTTAATCTCGCGAGATCTCGTCACACCCATAGAATATATAAGTAGTGTAAAAAGCATGGTCTGATTCACATTTTGTGTAAGTGTGTATTAGTACATGTTAATGATATGCAAAAGCAACATACCCCAAAGTAAACGATGACTTGAGTTATCGTCTCCAGCGTAAATCTCTTTTCCTGGACTACAACAAACACACAGACAAACACACAGATTGTACAGTTTACTTCCTGGGATTGGTGATGTAGACAAGACCGACATCATATCATAACTCCTCCCGCTAATGCCGCTTTTCCATTGCATAGTGCCCAACGGTTTGGTTTGGGTCAGGACGGGTCAGCTCACCTCACTTTGGCTTGGTTAGCTTTTCCATCGAGTTTAGTAACACTTTGCAATGGCAGGGGTTATAGGCGTGTCATTATATTTGCTCTGCCTGCTGTTGTATCATACAAGTGAGAGCGTTGTTGGAATGTTAAACATTCCCATACATTCATTTATTTCTCAGTCCGCCACAAATTCAAAATTGACTGTACAAACACCGGTGGCGTCGTCAGTCGACGCACTCCGCTGAGCCTTTAAGTGCACACAATAGTACAAACTGCAAGTCTGGAAAAAAACTGGTATGGTGTTCCTGGTTCTCAACCTGTGGATGTTTTTCATCGCTAAAACGGAGTTTGAGAACTTAAAGCAGAGCACAGATGACAACATGTTTGCTCAAGACAGCGCAAGCTAGCACTAAAGGTAAAGCTTATCTTTACATTATAGCGATGACGCTGGTAGTGACGATTCTCTCAGACCAATCAGTGATCTACGGTGTATTCGCGTCACGTTTGGTATCAGCTCAGATCGCTTGGAACCCCAACCGAGGTGATACTAAAAAAAGTATCGGGTACTACGTACTGCACCCAACGGAAAGCTCCCAAAAGTAAGCTGACCCGACCCAAACTAGACCAAACCGTGGGGTACTATGCAATAGAAAAGCGTCATTAGTTAAAGGAACAGTATGTAGGATTGTGGCCAAATCAGGTTCTGCAATCACACAACTTGTGGCTAAAACTGGTACTGCAATCACACAATATGACAACATAAACATCAGTTGAGGGCTGCAACTCCACTTTTTAAATGAACATGATTTCTTAATGTCTAGTGACATATCAGGGCCATTTTATGATTAATTGATATAAATTTCTTACATACTGTTCCTTTAACTCCTGTTAGTATTGCATTGTGCGTGAATCTTTTAAACATGGCATGGAGCATTACATTTTTGTCTGGCCAATCAGGGATACAGAGTTTTTCAAATCTCTTCGTTTCAGGAAGAGAGTGAAATCTGGAGCTACAAAAATGTACGGTATGTGAAAAATAATGTGTTTTTTAACCTAAACCACTGAAACACATCTTATTATACCAAATACACAAAAAAAATGCTATGGTAAAATGGTCGTACGCTGTATGCAATTAAGTACAAAGCAAATGTATATAAAATACATTATTAAGAATTGTAAAGTTTACAAAACATTTTCTTTAAAAATACAGTTTAGAATTGTTAATAATAATAATAATAATAATAATATATCAAATTTGCTGTAATGATAAAGGCGCCATTTTTTTTTACAGTTTTTAAGTACACAGTTGCTTACACGTTTCCTGTATTTTTACAGGTTTTCTGGCAACCACAGCTGTCAGTTTTTCATAGTAAAAGCTACAGATTTTTTTACAGTGTGTAGATCAAAACTTCAACACTATTTTCAACCTTATAGTCATTATTTCCCTCAGGAAGAGCTAGTACACTGAATCTACTTGCCTTTGTTCTGATGTACAGGAGATGGGATCGGGACAGATATGACCTGGTAAACCACACAGTGATAATGACACACCATTGAGATGCATCACCCGTTACCTTTACTGCTCTACCAAAATGATGTCACAGTGGGTGGCAGAGGTTACAAAAGAATGCAAACCTGAGATGGAATGAGGTAGCTCGCCAAGTAAAAAAGAGTGAGAGAATGAGCTGTAGACTATGATTTAGGATGATAAATGATGTTGGGTATGAAAGGAGACACATTTGCGAGTAAAGCCCTACTCTACATGTATGTGCTGTCGTGCCCAAGTCAATATTGTCGCTCACACAGCAAAGACATTATTGGATTAATTTTAGGTGGTTGTTCTGGAGACAAAAGTGTGAAGATCAAGGGTAACAGGGAAAGATCCCTGTCTCAGCTGATCCCTGGTGATCAGCATCCCTCCCTGTCCTGTCTCCGGTTCACCATTTTCAATCTCACCTGACCTCCCAAGCATTTAACTTTCCCAACCACACGTGCGTTTCACCACCGTCTAGTACGCACACATTCACAGACTTCAAACTGTCTGCACCCATTAGCAGTAGTAGTGTGTGAGGCCTTAGCCTGTAGAGTCATTATGAGATGATTTTGTGTTAGGAACAGGCTGCAGCACTTTGATGGTGATTGTCTTTGACAGAACAGAGCGCTGCAGTGGATGGGCACTGGGGGTGAAGACAGATAAACACCGACTCCAACCGCATTCACCCTCACACACAGCACAATACAGGTGAATCATAGCGATGCTGCTTCCATTAAGTGGGTGGTAATGGGAAGCGAAGGGCTTCCTCTGAAGCCAAGGACACATCCTGACATTATATCTTTGGCTGACTTGAGTGGGCAATGAAAGCACAGGGCTCACATTGTGTTCTTATATATATATAGCCCTTACATAGACATTACAGAAAATACACAGAAAATGCTTCTATGCATTTAGCGGTGTGGTCCTGGACAATCTCCTGAACTCCAAATTGAATGTCAGAATGGGAAAGGCAGGCAATTTTTGAGCATGGCATGGTTGTTTGTGCCAGACAAGCCGGTCTGAGTATTTCACAATCTGCTCAGTGTCTGGTATTTTCACGCAAAACCATTTCTAGGGTTTTCAAAGAATGGTGTAAAAAGGGAAAAACATCCAGTATGCGGCAGACCTGTGGGTGAAAATGCCTTGTTGATGGTAGAGGAGAGAGGAGAATGGGCCGACTGATTCAAGCTGATAGAAGAGCAACTTTTACTGAAATAACCACTCATTACAACCGCGGTATGCAGCAAAGCATTTGTGAAGCCACAACACGCACAACCTTGAGGCGGATGGGCTACAACAGCAGAAGACCCCACCAGGTACCACTCATCTCCACTACAAATAGGAAAAAGAGGCTACAATTTGCATAAGCTCACCAAAATTGGATGGTTGAAGACTGGAAAAAGGTTGCCTGCAAGATGCTAGCCTATCAAAATGCTTTCAGCACCTTGTTGAATCAATGCCACGTAGAATTAAGGCAGTTCTGAAAGTGAAAGGGGGTCAAACACAGTAATAGTATGGTGTTCCTAATAATCATTTAGGTAAGTGTATACTGTACTTATAGTGTGGATTGTACTTTACTTAATTCTTATATTTAGTATATAGATTTTTACTGTAATTTAAGTGCTCATATTTTTTGCTTTCATCTTTGCTTTGCACAATTATATTCTTAGCTTGTTCTGGATTTTGGTTAAACAGTAATAATTAGATCTTGCATTGCTCTAAAATATTTATGTGAACAATGTAACTACAGTAGATTCTTGCTGCAAAAATGTTGCAAAAATGTGAAATAGGTTTCCCCTTACTGGTAGTTTTGTCATTTCTTTGGCAATGGTGTAATAGATTTTTTCCTTTGTTAACATTGCATGTTTCAATTCCAGCACATTTTTGTTTGGAAATAAATGTGTTATTCGCGCCTGCGAGTAGAGACATGCCTTAGAAGGGACCTAAAGTGAAATGGTTGCAGAAATCTTGGATGCAAGATGCTTTAAAGTCACATTTCAAATGACAGAAACCGTAAGGAAACCGGCATGAATTGAAAGGCACAAGCAAAGGTTGATGGAAATCGGGAAAGGAAAGAGAAGTGAAAGAAAAAGTAGGAGGAAAAAAAAGGGAGGGTCCGCTTGTTTGGCTTGAAATGTGTATTATTCTGATCACACTTCTCCTGCCTGTCAGTTATGCCATGGTGCTCTTCTCCATACTGCACCTAAGTGGCAGATCAAAGATACACCCCAGTGACCTTCCTCTCTCAGCTCCTCTACCTCTCTCTTTCCGTGTTAGTATTCTTCAGCCATTCCTCTCTGCTTCAAACACTCAAGATAACAGTTACAGCAGAGACTCATGGTCCGGTTTCAATCAGAAGTACCGTAATGTGCTCAGTTGAAGGTGAAGTGTGTATGCTCTGTGACACCTTTACTTAACTTCAAAATATTGACTGCCTAATAATGACAGATAGCCCTCACCTGCAACAATGGTTAAACCAGCATATGTGTTGCTCAGTGTTGCGTATGCTCAAGGAAACAGATTTTTTTTCACAGACCCACATTGTTTATGTATTGATTTAAAGTATTACGTCTCGCCACATCTGCTAAATTATAGCTGCTTTGTCTATCATTGTTTGGCCTTAATGACGCACACAACCTTGTCGTAGTATTGTCAAATTAACAGTTATATAATATGCACTATAAAGTAGGGTCTATATCCAATTCCAGAGGTGCCATATAGAGCTTGTTTGGCACTGTTTAAAGCGCTGTTTTAATGAATGTTCATCAAAGCTGTAACCACCTCCTGGCTGCCAAAGTTACACCCGCTATCAGATTTACAGTACCAAACTCTGATAATGCATGAGTGTGCAGCATCAGAATGTAGTCAGTTTTGACATAGACGTGTCATTATGAATGCACAACATATGCTAGACAAAATTCTCCATCTGCTATATCAGGATGGTAATTGCTCTTTTTTTTTAACATGCGACAGCCGTATGCATTATTCATTAAGCGGCTGATATTCAACTCTAGCGCGCCTTCGTCTGTCAGGAAGGTAGCGCAAGACAGAGATGCTCTCCTTTATGTTTTTCTAGCTTGAAGTCAATGTCACATGTAATGTGATGTGGCATTTAACTTCCAGTCATCGTGACATGTTCAACACAAGTTCTGTTGGTGTGTGTCTGTGTCTTTGAAGACTTTTGTTATACACTTTGCTTCTTGGGCTTTAAGACTTTTTGCATGTACACTGTACAGAAGAAAACAGAAGTCATTAGTGACAATAAGAAACTTATTCATAGTGCTCTACTCACACACACACACAATCATAATCATATTTGGTCTTACTTTCCTTCTGCTAAACATGTATAGTAGCCAAAGCTCTTAAAAAGCCAATAAAAATCAAAGTTTTGTGTTTTAAATATTGTCTGTAAGCTTTAAAGCCATCTATATGCTATTGTACTTCTTAATCTTAACAAAATGAACCCTTTAGCATATACAGTACTGTGCAAAAGTCTAAAGGGAGTCGCACACCGGACGCGCAGCGCCGCGCAGAGTTGCGTTTAGGACAACTCGGAGGTATCGTAAACCGGAAGTGCACATTAAATAGAGCGAGCTTCGTCAGATAGCGTCTACTTTAAAATGCAAAATATACTTAAGCAGCCAATGTTAATCGTTAATGATTTGTGACAAATATGATGTTATTTAATGTTAAACTATGTGAGTGGCGCGACAGGGATTTGAGCTGGACAGCGCGGACAGGCGCCACCTGTTGGCGCCGGTGTGCATATACTCATAGAAAACAATGTTTTAGATTTTTTTAGAACGGTGTGGCGCTGCGTGGCGCTAAACTGCGCATCCTGTGTGCGACCCACTTTAGGCCACCATGCTACCGTTAGATTTGTTGTTTTTGCAATTGTATAGTGATCATATATAATTATTTTTCAGTCTTTTTATTAGAATAAAACCAGAAAATACAGGAAATGTGTATGTAGTATTTAGGGTGAACTCCCCATCCACTTGAGCAATAGCATCAGCTGCAGGATCTCTTAAACCTAAATAAAATTAAATCCTAATTTCTAATTTTAATCGAATGACTTCAGGACTTCAGTCTCCTCAAAAAGCTCAAGATGTGTTTCGTGCCAAGAGAGGTCAAAATAAATATGGATGGACATTAAAACTTTGATATTACAACAAATCTGGTGATGGTGGCTTTTTGACTTTTGCACAGTACTGTATGTTCATGTAAAATAAATGTATCTCCCCTTATACAGTACCACTTGCCTGTAGAAAGTTTCAGGGTTGCAATGTTACTAAAGCCTGTTGGCGGTTTAAAAAAAGGATGGTCACTTGATATGCTTGAACTATTTCAGAATGTCAAGCAATTTCTTTGGTCCTTTAAAGATACAGGAACAAAACTAGGTGGCCGAGGGTAGCCCCGTTCATTGTGTGTCAAGGCCTGGGTGACTTTCGGTAGAGATGACAGTGTGTGTGCGCGAGTAATTCTCTGCCTCTCAGCAGGCTGTTGGTCTGATCTACAGTACATGGTTATTTGCCGCATGGCAGAAACTATGAATGTCAATGCAGGTGTCTCCTAATATCACCACATATCTTCTATTCTGTATCTCCAGTTTTCTCACTGCCTGCCTTCTCTGTTTTATCTTCGTCTTTCGGTTCTTCCTGATTTATTTAATCCAATATCAATAGTAGATGCTTCGTGTTGAGCATGCAAAGAAAATACAAAAGAATGGAGACTCTGAAATCAGGACAAACTGCTACACACCAGGCTGCTGTACACTTCATTACATTTGCTCAGTATCACATGCTGTATCTCCATATGCTGGATTTCTCATCAGAATAGCAATACAAACACCATGGACCTCTTTGTACTTCCTTTTTACACCTCACTGTCTTTACATTTATGTATTTGGTAGATGATTTTTTTTGAAAGTGAACATATTGAAGCTATGTGATGCATTATGAATGCGCATTTCCTGGGAATTCAACCCATGACCTTAGCGTTGTTATTTCCATGCTCTACCAGATAAGCTACAGCAACCACCTCACTCAATTTTTCTTTTTGTTTTTTTTCTCAGATGGTGACGGCTCCCAAGACCACCTGTTGCCAGTGTGTTTGGATGACACGTGCCGGACAAGTGCTATATACTTGTCCAAGCCTGGAGGCTCAGAGGTACACGGTCTCTTTATTATTACTCTGTCACACGTTCGTCCATCCATCCATCCATCTGTTTGCATGTGACCTGCTTGGTCAGTGGAAGTGATATATTAATGCCTGTCTGTAATGCCTGACAGAAGCTATTTGTCAATATTCTCATTCATCACACATGATTTAAAATAGATATGGAAGAAAGTAAATAGACAGGCGGACAGACAGACAGATGATTTGGTATAACGGCAGCTTATGTAATAATAGTGGCATCTATTTATTTAGTAATATTCAAGCCGTTTAACTGAATGTCACTCTCACAATGGAAGGCAGGGGTTATCAAACACACACTCCCAAGCCACATGTCTGGCTCTGTCTGCCTGTCACAGGCTTTGGGACTGGAGAGAAAGGGAACAAAGATGGACGGAGTCAGGGAGAGGGCGGGAATGTAAAGGGCGGAGAACACGTGTCAGCTTTTGTCCGCCTGCCACAGGCGCTAGTCGTCACCATCAGATTCAATGAATAGAAAGAAGCATTTGCCTCTTTCGTTATTTTCTTATCTGTCCATCATTTTCTGCATGTCCATTTTTGGTCTTCCACCTCCTTTTTTTAGCTCTTTTCTTCCATTCCTTCTAGAATTATGGAAACAATAAGCTGCATTGGTTTGACAGCACTTTTCAGCATTGTTAAATAATGAACAGGCCAGATAAAGACGACACATGCAGTGCATTGAAATGACAAGACAGAAAGAAAACAAACTGTTTTGAAATAAAGAGATTGAACAAAGGGACTGCAAGCATTGCTTGTATTGTAGTCAAATAACAGCAGTCTATGATTTAATTGGCCAAGGGATCTCTGTGTTTGTGTGCAAGGGTGGATGTGAATCTGCTAATCACACAAATACTCACACATGCAAGTGCACACACACACAATTCATCAGTCTTTCCATCAGTCTCCTGAAAGAGCTCATTCTCTCTGTTTTCTTTTCCAGCTCATCTGCTTAATATTGACAGTGTAAACACGTGTAACATTGTGCTCATTACAGTGATTAGGGATAGCAAGTGTCATTACCACATACACACATTTGCTTGGCTGTAGGCTTCCTATTGACTTGGGTTGTACTTGATGAAATATTATAAAGTTTTCCATTTGTCCTTTATCTTATCCTAGTTTTTGAGCAGTGAACTATAAGTAAAGCTAGCTCACACTAGAGAATTTGCCTTGATTTTCACCTCCTGGGAATTTAAAACTACTTCGGACTTCCGATGTTCGGATTTAATTTCCATGTTTTGTCTGACGTTTACAGATAAAATATTACACCTCCTGATCTGCTTGCAAGCAAATCTGGGCTTTAGGTGAGATAATTAAAAAACGTAGTGTGTCTAAAAATGACCCCCCACACACACACACACTCACACACTCCCCCTTAAAATTTAAAAATATCCTCTACAAGGTGAGGATTCTCCTCCATTTTCCAGGCCATGACTACTACAGAAGCCACACTTGCTGCATTTAAGCCCATGGAATACATCAAGTTAAAGTAAGTTTTGATGATAAAACTTGGATTAGTAAATTTGATATATGGTATTTTAGGTTAACCAGCAAATTCCAAAATCTGTTTAAACAGTAGCTGGCCAGTAAATCAGATATCTAAATGTAAGCTAGCACTATTTCATTGTAAATGTATGAGCCTAGCTATCATTTAGCTAGCTCAAGCTGGGATGGTTTTTCTTCTATATTATGCTAGTTTTCTGTTATCATACAGAAATGTTTAATGTTTTTGTATCTTATGCTCACCAACCCTGCATTTATTTGATCAAAAATCAGATTCTTATTAGAATGATTTCTGAAGGATTTTTGATCAAATAAATCTAGGCTTGATGAGCATAAGTATCAGGATTTTTCAAAATTTGTATTACATTGCATGCACTCTCAAAATGGCTGGGTTATTTTTGACCCTTAATGGGTAAATATTGGACAGATCAAACTGCTGGGTTATAATCATAGACTGTAAAAAAATATGGACGTAGTGTTCGTGACGTCACCCATTGGTTTGTGAAGATCGTTTTTGAAGCTTAAAGTAGGCGTTGCCTGCCATCGCCATCTTTGCCGCGCGTCACCGCAAATGACTTGCGGAAAACCGAAAATGGGTAAAGAAGAGGCAGGACATGGGTGAAGTTGAGGTGGCTGGTTGCGGAAACCACACCCGCCTAGCTCGCTTCTATTGACAGCAGTGGCCGTTCACCCCTCACTCAAGTGGCCACGCCCTTAATTGTGCAGAACTTTAAAGGCGGAGTCCACGATGTTTGAAAAATGCATTGGAAAAGGAGACGGGCCGACTACCAAAACACACTTATAGCCAATCAAATCAAATCAAATGCTGGGTTGCGTATGTGTGGAGCGGGTCTATCAACAGAAGGTCCAGATTCTATTGGGGTAGGGGCGTGTTTGTTTAGGTGATTTCAAATATCAACATTGGCTTTCAAACATCATGGACTCCGCCTTTAAGGCTTAATAAAAATTTTGATGAATGAGTTACAAAAAAATTCACCCCCCTCACAGTTGCCATGAAGGGCAAAATTAGCTGTACAGACCAAAAACACTTTTTGTACCAGGCTGTAAACATATTATTTTCTACTGTAAATCATTTTTAACATGGTGGTGTATGGGAATTGACTCCCTTTTGGAGCCAGCCTCATGCGGCCAGTCAACGAATTGCAGTTTAAGTCACTTCCGTATTGGCTTCATCAGAAAGATCGGAAGGTTGCCCCTCGGTTATAATTGACCCAATGCTGGGTTGTTTAAACCCAACTGCTTGGTCATATACCCCATGGTTCCATAAAAACAACCCAACATTGGGTCATTTTTAACCAAGCATGGGTCATTTTAACCCATCATGTGTGCTGTCCAATATTTACCCATTATGGGTCAAAAATAACACAGCCATATTAGAGTGCAGGTCCATGCATGTGCTTATTACCAAACAAAATGTTTATTTATGTTTGTATATGATATAGTTTATATACATTTTCCTAAATTTCCAAATAATTTCCATAAATTCCTGTTTTCCCATTTTTAAAATTCTCCAGATTAAGTTCCCATATAAAGTTAACATTTCTGCCCCTTTGCAACCCTTACCGATGTGATTTTTTCCGTATAAATACGGATTTCCATATTTTCTGATCTTGGTGCATGACTTGTCTAAATCACATAAAGGTTACCCTAGGTGGGAGCATGTTTAAGATTTAAGAGAAGAAAATCTGTCATGATTCTTCCTATGTGTGTGCTGCAACCAGATTTCATAATCGGACAGGATTTTTAAAAGTCCTGTAGTGTAAGTCTGGCCTAAGCCATATTCCGGTTCCCTTTTCTAAAAAGTGTAAGCACAGTTAGTCTTTTTTATGTAATGAATGTTCCTAAACTTCCTTGAGCACTTTTAATGGCATCTTAGGATTTTGACAATTCACATATGCTTAGCAAACCCAACAATAACCCAAACTCTTTGCACTGGTAGAGCTAAATTAAACTGTATTTTTTCCCTTTTGAGAACGTCTCGTAATGATGTTTTACAGCATCTACATTCTTCAGCAATTTTATCCCTGACAACTATTGGTTTCTGTGGGCCATGAAATAATGTGGCAGTCAAACGTTTTGCAATGGTTTGATATAGGTTTTTGTATTACTGCATGTTGTAATGAAAGGTGTGCATCAACAGTACATCAAGTTTAGTGTGTGTAGCTTCTAAGATTTACATTGGTGCCTGGTTGTAAACATTGTTACAGTGCTCAGAAAGAATGAAAGAGTAAAGACTTTGAAATCGGTATGGAATTAAACTATCCTTTAAACTGCAATGCAGCAAAGAGGACCATCCATAAAACACAGAGAGAGAAAGAGAGATGGGGAGGAAATGATAGAGAGATAGGCAATAGATTGTCTGAGGTGGTGGAAGTGAGTGTCAGTGTACATGTGTTTTGAATTTTAACAGAGTTGTGTGGAGTGATTTAGCGGGGAAGGATGGGGTCCTTCGTAGGTTGAGCAGCTTTCCCTCTCAGTTAGACAGAGGCATCACACTTATTTATTTCATTTTCATGTACTATGTTAGCCTGGGTGCCAGCCGATCTTAGCCCCGCCCACAAGAGTTTGAAAACGGGAAGATCGGTCTGGTGTTTTTCCGTTCAGGAGCTGCTATGCTAGGACTAGAGCTGGGCGAACCAATCAAATTGTCAGGGCGGGCTTTATACGATTATGGACAGATAATCAACCATAGATATGTATAAAGGCTAGATGGCTCGTCCGCGCTGCTGGCCAATGGAGTGCAACGTCCGCATTTTGGCGGCCATCTTACGACAGGGCGCTCGCTCACTCGTAGCATTGAGTTTTAATGATGCAGGTACTTTTAAATGACCATAACTTGCTTAATTTTTTACCGATTTTCAAACGGTTTGGTTTGTTATAAACGTCAAAGATGTACCTATGACACTGCATACATATACTAAAAATAAAAAATAAATTCATAAAACATGTTAAAGCATCCATAATTATAGCCACGTTAATAACGTTTGTAAAAATCCAAACCGTTTGAAAATCGGTAGAAAATTGAGCAAGTTATGGTCATTTAAAAGTACCTGCACCATTAAACTCAATGCTACGAGTGAGCGAGCGCCCTGTCGTAAGATGGCCGCCAGGTGATGCCGTTAGGGACTCCGCCTTGAGCCATCTAGCCTTTATACATATCTATGTAATCAACAGTAACGTAATGAACCACGTCACCAAAGAGCGCGTGTGTTGAATGGCTGCGCTGTAGAGTTCAGATGTGTGGATTCTGACATGGAGTCTGTTCTAAAAGATATTGACAGAGCATTGGTTTTAAAAGAGGAACAGAGAAACGCGAGCAGGGCATTTGTTGATGTTTTTGCTGTCCTTCCCACGGGATTCGGCAAAAGTTGGTCGCAACTGAAATGGGTAACGTTATCACGCCGATGCAACTCGATGCGTGCGTGCGTGCGTGTGTGTGTGTGTTTGGGTTTGGGTTTTTGCTCGTGTCATTGTCTATATATCTTTAGAGTCTGAAATGAACTACAGCATTGGCTTTGAAGCAGTTCGTTAAACAGTGATCAGTGAAAGTGCATATGTAACTTCAGCTGAAGGTAAAAAATGGCTCTTTGTAAATCCATCTGTCTGTTTTGTCAATACTGGAATCTCTAATTTAAATGCAGGCCAGCGCTCTTTAATGGAACTTTTCCCTGAACGTGAAGCTGTTTCTTGTGCTGAGCTGTCACTGGACTCTGGATAGGTTAAAATCAGGTCATTACCTACTTGCTCCATACGGGGCGCTTAACAGTGTTAACGGCACGATAGAAGCAGGTGCCAGCAAACAATGCCTTCAGCTTCTCTCCATCAGGCTGTTCTTATGCCATCCTTCTCCCCTTGTGTCATAACACCACCTGTTCGGCATGCACTCAAAAATGCGGAGTTATTTTTAACTCCATGTTGGGTCAAAAAAGGGTGAACCCAGCCCCTGGGTTGTAATTTATCCCAATGGCTGGGTTTGTCCCTTTTTGCCATAAAGATTGGTTAAAAATAAATCAAATAAATAAATAACACACTGAACCCCAATAAATTTTTCACATTTTCTGAAAATATTGAGGGGGGATAGCTGCATATTTGGATAAAGTAAATGTTGTATGAGGAAAACTGTTAAATGAAGCTGAGAGAGGACAGGGCTTATATTGATATCTGCAAGCATCAATTTAATAAAGTGCACCTATTTCATTGCTAAAAAACGTTGTTTTGTGTATTTGGTATAATACAATGTGTTCGCCGAATTACAGATTCTTTATTTTAGGTGTTATTGACCAACAGCATTGCTTTAGAGGTGATGAGTTAACTGTTTGTATTAGTGTAGTTTAGATCATTGTATTATTTTATGATTTGTAATTTAGTGTTGATTAAGTAACATATAGACACAGTACAGTATTAAAAAGCTATTGCTTTTTATTTGATTTTATTTGTTACTTTTTATGCAGATTTCTACTTATTCATTATTCAAGAACATATATACTATATGTACATACACATACACTAGATATACATATATTAAATCCTTACAGGATCACGGGTCTGTTGTCAACTGGGTGATAAACACACTCTTACTCATTAATGTTCCTGCTGAGCCGTCACCAGTCCTTGTTCTGGGACCTCATAATTTACAAATTAATTACTGCCTGCAGGTCACCTTCACTTCTGGACATGCTTACAGACGCTGTGTCCCAGAGTATGTGAGCAGACTGGAGTTGAGCAGCAGTAATGTCCTCTCCTCGTTCTCTGTACCATTCCATTGTTATTTTTTTAATGATGTATTATGTGAATTTTCAGTAAAATTGTGCCAATTTTATATTATGGCGCTTTTCCATTGCATAGTACCCCACGGTTTGGTTTAGTTTGAGTTGGGTCAGCTTACTTTTGGGAGCTTTTCCATTGGGTGCAGTACGTAGTACCCGATACTTTTTTCGTACCACCTCGGTTGGGGTTCCAAGCGACCCGAGCTGATGCCAAACGTGACGCGAAAACACTGTAGATCACTGATTGGTCTGAGAGAATTGTCACTACAGCGTCATCAATATAATGTAAAAGATTAGCTTTACCTTTAGTGCTAGCTTGCGCTGTCTCGCACAAACATGTTGTCCTCTGTGCTCTGCTATAAGCTCCCAAACTCCTTTTTAGCGATGAAAAACATCCACAGGTTGAGAATCAGGAACACCATACCAGTTTTTTCCAAACTTGCAGTTTGTGACGGAACATTCACAACGAGCATGTCAGCATTATATGCTTAAATGCAACTTCAATGAGGCTCAGCGGAGTGACGCCACGGGTGTTTAAACAGAAACTGTCATGAGAGAGAGAGGTTACATTAGTGATAAACGCTATGTGCAAACATCTATTTGTGGTGGCCAATTTTAAATTTGTGGCGGACTGATAAATAAATAAATGTATGGGAATGTACAAGGACGCTCTCACTTGTATGATGTCACAGCAGTAGGCAGCGCAAATATAACGACACGCTTATAATCCCTCCCACTGCGAAGTTATACCAAACTCGATGGAAAAGCTAACCACGACAAAGTGAGGTGAGCTGACCTGACCCAAACTAAACTAAACCATGGGGTACTATGCAATGGAAAAGCCCCATCACTGTGTTAGCCTGATTGCTTAGATCTTTGGTCACTGCAACACTTGTCCATTGATAAACTACATTTTCATTATTTTTTACTAAACATGGATTTTTAATTGTTGTTTTTCCAATATATTCATCAAATCTTTTTATTTTTGACAGTCAGTCAACACTGTTTAACACATGGTGGCATGCAGTTACATTATGGACTTGCTTACTTGTAGTATAAGAGCAGTGGTTCCCAACCTTTTTCCCTTTTTAGGGGCTGGACACACCAAAACTTTTAAATGTGGCTGAAAACGCCTTGAGGCACCGAATGCCAGCTGTTTTTCAGCCGAGCGCTTTGGTAGCTCTGATACTTGAGCTGTGAGCCGTTTGGTTGGTGTGGTAATGTCCCGCCCCTCCTCCATTGTGATTGGATGGCCGTGTGAGAACTCACATTGACGAGCGGAGCTTTTCACTCAAAGTTCAATCTCTTTCAACTCTCGACGCTGAGTGGCGAGCGCAGAAAAACCGCAGAGCGCCGGTTTTCAGCGCGGGAAAAAAACGCTAGCTGCTGGCTTATTTGAAAAACGACGAATTTCCATTGGAATCAATTGAAAACATGTGCCGGCCGCGGCTGTAAAAGCTTTGGTGTGCACGCCCCCTAAGGCCCCCTAGATGCCTACAACAATATTTGAAGGCCCCCCACTCACTCAATTTTTTTCCAAATAAAATTAACTAGAGCTTGGAATGATATTTGCTACTAAAATGGCCCCAAAAATAAGAAACATCTTGATTTTTGTTTGTTTTAGCTTATTTTAATGCTTGTTTTGTCCAATTTTTAATAATTTTAAGTCATCTTGAGGCCCCCTTGGACATCTGCTGAGGCCCCCCTGTGTGCCCCGGCCCCCTGGTTGGGAAACACTGTATTAAAGCAATCTTGTTGTAACACAGAACCACAGGCACATTGAAAAATATTTTGTTCACTTTAATCATGTCTCTAAAGCGCTTTTCAGTTTTTTGCATTGTATTAAAGCAGCAAAGTGATAACAGAGAAGTACAGACAAATGAAAAAGAAGGTATATGAAACATAGGTAATATGTTATAAAACAAGTACATTACTACAGTGGTTCTCAAACTGGGGGCAGTTTTATGACATTTTATAAAATACATTTAATTATCATGAATTCTGTGTAATTAAACCTAAAAAAAAAAATAAGGCTACTAACCAACAGCACTGCTTTGTATAACTTAATATGTTTTGTTTAATTAAAATGTTAAATTTTAGAACAATTTTCTGTCATAAATTTTCTTTGGGGGGCCGCAAAGGAATGCAGCGTACACAAGGGGGGCTGCACACGGAAAAAGTTTGAGAACCACTGCATTACTAAGTAGTATCAGCAATCAGACTGTTATATTAGAGCTACTGTATTAAACAAACTCTGTTTTTCAACTTTTTTCATTGCATATATTAGCAGTACAAACTGTAAAAAAATCTACAAGATTTATACGGGAGTTTTAATTTTATAGTGCCATTAAGCAAATATGCATATCAAGTTTTTATTAGGTTTGTATTAGTGATAGTTAAAATAATTGTCTGTTGGACAGTTATTGGGACATTTAGTTTAGTTTAGAACTTTATTGATCTCCTTGGGCCAATTAATTTAAGCTTACATGGTGTCTCACAACACATAAACATATACATTTAAAAACACAAACCACAAAAAAACACCTTCTTTTATTACATAACCGTATTGCTTCAGGCACAAAAGTAAATTTATTACGGTTTGTAGAACATTTAACTGCTCTTAGACGTCACCCCAGGGGCATCCACTTAAAGTCTACGTGCAGGGGATGAGTGTTATCTTCTAATATTTTATGTGCCATCCTCAGCACCTGCTGTTCACAATATGAAATAAGGTTTCTTAAAGGAACACCCATGATTTTATTACATAGTGCTCTAAAGAACGTCAAATGTTTATGTAAAGCAAATTTAAGTTATAATGTTCAACAAATTTTGCAACACCATAGAATAGAGATAAAATATATTTTTAGCATTAGTAAGAAAAATAGCAAAGTTACTATAAAAGCAGTTTTTTTCAAACTTTTTGGCATGAGCCTATACCATCCCAGCCCCGGCACACCCCACCCCTGTGTAGGGAGCATCCCTTCGCCACCCCTAAACCAAAGAAAATTCTTGACATGAAACAATTTCAAACTTAGAGGCTGTTTACACTTGGCATTAACATATGTTTCGTTGATCAGATCACAAGTGGACGATGTTAATGCCGAGTGTAAACGATTTGAGCTCGTCCACTTTCGACCACTTTCAATCACATTCAGAGGTAGTCGAAAACACATTCGATCGGATTGCTTTTGTAGTGTAAACGCACATGTGGTTGAATGTGTTCGAACAGCCAAACGGTCCCTCTTCTCTCCGCCTATTTATCTAATCTGAGGTACTGAACACAATGTTTTACGTCTTTTCTGACGCAAACACACAGTGTACAGGGCTATTTTTTAGCCTTTCATTTAAAAAACTAAAGCGACTGATCTCCGTAGTTTCACGCAAGCGCGTGAAAGTTGCGCGATCTTATTTCATCAATTGCTCTGAAATATTAGAGAAAGCTCTTATATACAGTTGAAAGAAAAAGTATGTTAACCCTTTGGGCTTACTTGGATTTCTTTATAAATTGGTCATAAAATGTGTTCTGATCTTCATCTAAGTCACAACAATAGAGAAACACAGTCTGCTTAAACTAATACCGCACAAACATTATACGTTTTCATGTTTTTATTGAACACAACATGTAAACATTCATAGTGCAGGGTGGAAAAAGTATGTGAAACTCTAGGCTAATGACTTCTCCTAGAGCTAATTGGAGCCAGGAGTCAGCCAACCTGGGGTCCAATAAATTTGATGAGATTGGATGTGTTGATTTAAGCTGCCCTTTCCAATAAAAAACACACACCAGTTTTGAGTTTGCTGTTATGAAGAAGCATTGTCTGATGTGAACCATGCCTCGGACAAAAGAGCTCTCAGAAGACCTACGATCAAGAATTGTTGACTAACATAAAGCTGGAAAGGGCTACAAAAGTATATCTAAAAGCCTTGCTGTCCATGTGTCCACGGTAAGACAGATTGTCTACAACTGGAGAAAGTTCAGCACTGTTGCTACACTCCCTAGGCGTGGGTGTCCTGTAAAGATGACTGCAAGAGCACAGCGCAGAATGCTCAATGAGGTGAAGAAGAATCCTAGAGTGTCAGCTAAAGACTTACAGAAATCTCTGGCACATGCTAACATTTTTGTTGACAAATCTACAACATTAAACAAGAATGGACTTCATGGGAGGACACCACGGAGGAAGCCACTGCTGTCCAAAAAAACATTGCAGCACATTTGAAGTTTGCAAAAGAGCACCTGGATGTTCCACAGCACTACTGGCAAAACATTCTGTGGACAGATGAAACCAAAATTGAGTTGTTTAGAAAGAACACACAACGCTATGTGTGGAAAACAAAAGGCACGGATTTGGAATTCATCGATGAAAAAATGAATTCCAAAGTTTATCAAGACATTTTGCAGGAAAACTTAAGACCATCTGTCCGCCAACTGAAGCTAAACAGAGGATGGACGATGCAACAGGACAACGACCCAAAGCATAGAAGTAAATCAACAACAGAATGGCTTCAACAGAAGAAAATACGCCTTCTGGAGTGGCCCAGTCAGAGTCCTGACCTCAACCCGATTGAGATGCTGTGGCATGACCTCAAGAGAGCAATTCACACCAGACATCCCAAGAATATTGCTGAACTGAAACACTTTTGTAAAGAAGAATGGTCCAAAATTTCTCCTGACCGTTGTGCAGGTCTGATCTGCAACTATAGGAAACGTTTGGTTGAGGTTATTGCTGCCAAAGTTATTAAACCCAAAGGTTCACATACTTTTTCCACCCTGCACTATGAATGTTTACATGTTGTGTTCAATAAAAACATGAAAACGTATAATGCTTGTGCGGTATTAGTTTAAGCAGACTGTGTTTCTCTATTGTTGTGACTTAGATGAAGATCAGAACACATTTTATGACCAATTTATGAAGAAATCCAAGTAAGCCCAAAGGGTTCACATACTTTTACTCTTTTAACTGTATACATGTACAAAACACTGTGCAGCATATTTTCTTAAAACAAAAGCAGACGACTCTGACATAATATTAGTTTGCGTCTATATAAATTCGTCATTACTCCCGCTCGCGTTTAAAGGACAACAGAGAGACTCGCCAACAGTCTCACAGACCACCCCCTCAAAGCATTCAGGACTGAAGCGGTCCAAAGTGGACAAAAGAGACAGATTTAAATACCAGGTGTACACGTGATGTGTCTCTCTCGTCCACTTGTGATCCGATCGACTAAAACACATCTTAATACCAAGTGTAAATAGCCCCTTAGACTCTGAATAAAAAACATATTAAATAATACAATGTAGTGATGTTGGTTAGAATTTATGATGAATAAATGTAAATTATGTAAATTATAACATTTCATAAAACTATTACAGAATATTAAGTGACATTTCTAACAAAATAAGTGCTTCTTACTGGGTGTTCTTACTTCACACTGCACGCCTAATCTTCTTTGTCCTATTCTCAAGCCTTTTTAATTTTTTAAAGTAAACACAGCTTGTAATAATATGTAACCTTCACACCACCAACGCCTCTGTTCAGCCCGTCTCCTGTTCCCGCTACCCTGTTTTATTACCAATTGTGCGACACTCCTTTAGGAAAGCTAATGAAGAGGCCGTCTGTTATTAGATTCTTCTGCTCATGTGCAGTGGAATGGCATGTGTTCCCCATAATGTGATGAGCAATATCGATTTTTTTTCTATTTTTCCGGCACATCATAAAGCTGGTAGTTCATTAGACATCGTACTTTCGTATCATCTATCAGTGGGACTATTGATGTAATGGCATCTCGTCTGGTGTCTTCCTGCCGGCGAGCTGCGATTTTAATTTCTTGGCCTAATGAAGCATCGCATCTGGGCTGTGGGAGTGGAGGAGTGTGAAGCTCGGCTAACACAAGGACTTTATGCGCTTTAGTAAACAAAGCCACAGGGACAGAATCTTGGCAATGCGAACGTGATGATGTCTCCCCGACTGATATGAGGAAGGAAAGAAAATGGGCCATTTGTATTCTGTGCACAGCATCTCCTCTATCTAAGATGTCCCATTACTTTTGCTAAGGAAAGGCCATCATGGCTTTCTCCATTAAAGAGATCATTCTCTCTCTCTCTGTCACTTTGGCAACAGCGATAGCGACTCCCTGACATTTCAGCTGTTTGGTTTTATGCAAGAGACCTGGTGTTTGCCTGGCCTTGCATTGTATTGTACACAAATGAGACACTTCAAATGGTGTAACAGGCTCGTCACATGACAGACTGTCATGTGCATCCTGAACAATCAGAATAAAAACTTTTAATGCCAAAGTAATGGCTGCTGCTAAGATATCCCATCATCCTTAGTGTCAAGACACTCACGGTGTTCTGCTAGCATTTATCAAGGTCTGTCACTGCCGTACACTTTTTGTTAATAAACATCCTAAAGCAAGAAGCCAAATGAGAAATTAGCGAGTTTGCTATGGTAGTTGGTTAATTACAGAGTATCTCATTATGCAGGATGACACTGATTAGCTTCCATCTCTTTTCTGTTTGATTGGACTTAGGTGTGTGTCTGTGCGTGTTTCTGTTTGTCTGTTTTTATGCGTGTCTGCGTGTATGCGTTCCAGTTCAGGTTGATTGGGTTAATCAGTAAAGCAGTGGATAGCTGGATGGGAGGCTAATTCTAGCCGAGAGTTGTTCTCTCGCTCTCCTCTCAGCAATAAGCCCCACCCCCTGCACCTAAACCACAAATTACCCATTCCCCTCTTTCCTCTCATCTCCAATCTTCCTCATCTTTTCTCTCATCAGTCACTCATCACACACACATGCACACGCTGCTGGCAGCAGTTTTGTCTTAGAAGTCTTTTGTATGAGTCATACCACATGTTCACCTGGTCTGCCTCGATGAACTGTCAGGTAGACTTCCCCGTGAGCAGGATGATAAATGTGTGGAGGCTCGACTGAGAGGGACCGAAAGGGCCAACTGAGAGCCCATCCACACTAAGATGCGTTTTTCTGTATACTTAAAAATGTTGTACCGTATCGGTGTTTCCTTCAGACGGATCCACCATTTTGGGAGCCTGAATCCTCTATTTATTTTAACCCTGGAGAACTCAAAAACCCTTTTCTTCTTCAACAATTAACAGCTGCCAAATTTGACTCAGTGGGTTCTCCAAGGTTAAACCGCGTTCTAGAGTGGATAAATCTGAACACGACATTCTTACGGTTTCATGTCTACAGCCAATCTGAATATTTTGAGATACGAAGATGTCATCAACCCAACGTCTCGACCCTAGTCAGGACCTGTCCCAAATGCCACACTCTGGACTTGTGGACTTCCTCAGAGTCCACACTTTAATTACATCATGTAGTGCAGACCTTGCGGACACTTGACGCGAGTCCAAGGGGGTGCACCGGAGTTCCTCGAGCAACATGCCGGAAATAGCATGAGAAGTTGCCCATCATTGTGAACTCCTCCCATCCGTCGTCTGATTGCTCTTTCGCAAGGACTTCTGGGTTGGTAAAGTGCAGTGCGGGTTTCGTCAAAGACCGCATTAAGGGTGCAAAGGGGGTGCTGATGAGCACACTATGGAGCATAAACATGACAGATGGGAAACCCTACAGACTCATAGACTAAGCGAGCATGCGCAATTTAAGTCCACATAAAGTGCGCTATTTGGGACACAAACACCGCTACAGTAACAACAATAGCAATGATGGACTACATGCCTGTGTTCATGCTGCAGAAGGTAGTGAGCCTATTAGCATTACTAAATCAAAATCTTCTGCTCATTTGCTACTATGGTAAGCAACAAATGATTACAGACAACAAGGTTTATGCGCATGTTCCAAGTCTTCTCCGTTTTTAGTGTATCTCTGTGGTAGAATTACAGCACCACATACTGGTCTGGCATATAGACGGTTTTATCAGACGCACATGCAGTGATGCGATACGTGTCTGGTCCAAATTTTAAATTTTTACGGTTTCAGTTTTTTTAATTGTATGATTAGTTGCTAAACTGAACTCTTGAACGAATACCTTGTCGAAAATAACAAATGTTTTAATTTCCTAGATATTCTACGTGTTGTTTATTTTGCTTGTTATATAAATAAACTACGTTTAAAGTACTTTGTTGTTATTTATTCTTAGCAGAGTTTACCGGAAGTTACGTGATGACCACGAAAGCTGCTTTTTTTGTTGTTACTGCTAAAACCGTCTATAAACTACAATGATTTGAGTCAGTGTCAGGGCAGGGACACTGGCCCTCAATTATCAAGCGAGCATATGACAAAAAACTAGATGTCAGTAACGATGTGAGCGGTAGCTATGATGTGTCATAATATTTAAATTACGATTGTTTAGCCGTATCATTATCCACACCCATTCACTTGTGTGACAGAATTGGTTGCATACAAAAGTTTAATGAATCAAGTGAAAAGGTTAAACACTGCCTGACCTGTCATATACCTTTTCTACTGTTTGAACATGTTTTACCATGGTAGCCTCGGTCGACAAGTGGTATCAGAGAGTCCAATAAAGCAAATGTGAAAGTGAATATCAGATATATGGTGTCTGAAAGGAATAGGTTACAGAAAATGTAAATTCTATCATCATTAATTCACACTTCAGTTTCGTCAAACCCATTCTATCAAGTCGCCTTTTCTTGAATAAAACACAAAAGATGTTAGGCAGAACCTTAGGGGCTGACCTCCTGGGTCCCCATTCACTTTTATTGTATGAATAAAGAGCTGTGTCAACTTTAAAAGGTTTCCTTTTGTGTGACTCTGTAAAACTAAAAGTAATATGGCTTAAATAGGGCAAGTAAAGGAAGACTTTTTAGGTTAACTAACCCTGTAAAGTAGAATCAATTAACTGTCCTTGAATTGTTGTCTTGAAAACATGTTACAGTTTCTCTGAAGGCTGATGAATTGTTTATTTTGCCGGCCTCTTCCAGTTGTTTATTTGGTTTATTCCTGTGTGAATTCTACTTATTCTGTCTAACCATCACTCTGCATTCTGTGTTGCGTCATCCGCTCTCTCCGTGGCCCTACCTGCATCCTTCATTCTTCCATCACCATTAAAATCAGGAATCAAGGGATTCTGTTGCCTGGTAGGGGCTGACACATGTAGCGTAATGATGTGTATTAGGCTCTCTATGAAATTGTGCAGGGCGACCCTGCCAGGCTGGTCTGCAGCCAATAGTCTTCATTGGCCATCAGCTAATGCAGCCAACACCTATTCTCCACGGCAGCTGGTTCAGGTTATTTTTAAACCTTGAAAGCATGTTTTCAATTTAGATCAAGCCCACTCATATTCAGGCTTACTGTCTTCAAGCCAAGTTTGGCACTGTCTTTCATCGGAAATTAGGACATTTCTTGCCATAATTCTCATCAACAATTCTCTGCCGTCATCTTGATTCTGTCTTCCATGTTTTTTATGTACTTTCTCTCCCTCTATGTGTCACTCAACTCTTTTCAGCATAATAGGCTAGCTGGATGAATTTGTATGTAGTTTAAAGTAAACAATAACAACACAAAAGACAACACAAAGATCCGTGGCGGAAGAAGTAGTTCTCAAACAAAGAGGCTTTTAAAATTACTTCGTTGTTGTTTTCTAGTTTTTGTTTTTCAAACGTGTGCCGTCGAACTGTTGTATAAAAGCAATATCGCTCTTGGAGTCGTGTGATATAGCTCTATATCACACTCCTACTCGAGCGATATTGCTTAACTAATATACGTATATATGTATCTGGAAACTTTATTTTTGTCCATCTACTAATGTCTTCTATCCACTCTACTATAGTACACGGATCTGGTAGCTGTGTTGAAAAAGTTGATAAAGTCAACTTTTTAAAATAACTTTCTCCGTCTGTGTTGCTTCACTGCTGATTCTTGTCATACTTCCGTTGCCAAACTGCGCACATACACTGTCACATCATCATTGTGTACAAACAGTAAAAGGGTCTATAAACTTAAAATAAAAACTGTAGAGCGGTGATGAGCATATGTGAACCTCCATCAGTATGACTAGTGCTAACAGCCAGAAGGACTTGAGGAGACCCAGACAAGAATGTGTTTGTGTGTTTGTGTGTGTGTGTGTGTGTGCGTGCGTGCGTGCGTGCGTGCGCGTGCGTGCGCGTGTGTGTGCTTGCCACAATGTCAGCCCACAGCCTTGTGATTTCCATCTACCCACCCAAATAAATCAGTAAGACTTAGCATTAACCGGCAGTCAGCACTGATACAAATCAATTTACACATGCAGACCTATAGTGATGGAAACTGATTGTAGATGGCCACAAGGCAATGACTGTTTGCATAATCATTACTGTGTTAAATGAAAAGAGTCTTCAGTTTAGAGGGATTGGGCTGAAATTTAAGGCCCTTATATGTGAGTGCCTTATTGAGTGATGGTTTTGTTGTTATATGTGGAGCTTTAGTTCTTAATAGAGAAATTGGAGAAAAGGATTTGCTCAGAACGGCACAGAATCCATGCTTATCTGGAACTAACAACAGTCCATTTTATTATGTTATAAATTAAATGTGGCAACACATTCACTCACACAGGCACAGGCTCTGTCATAAGGATCATTTGTTTTATTTGAATGCTACTAAGCTACGTTGTCATAATGGTCCCACTTTTAAAAGGTTTTGCAAAGCCCGTAAGCTGTCATAACATCTCGTAACCTGTTTTAAACACCCCATCAGTCAAAACTGCTTACTTAGTACCTGCGGTAGGGGTTGAGGTCTGGCTCAGCACTCCTATTGGAGTAAGCACTGTGGGAGCTCGAGATACTCTTATATATTTTTTAAAGAGACAGAGTGCCAAATCAGTAAACTAGAGATGTCTTAAGGTTGTCATTCATTTACATTTTTGCATTTGGCAGATGCTTTCATCTAAACAAGTGAATTACAGTGCATTACAAGGTATACATTTTATCAGTATTTTTTAACCATAGGTTCAAACCCATGATCTTTTGCACTGCTAACACAATGCTCTACCACTGAGCCATACTGTCATTTAGTCATTATTAGAATATCAGGCAGAATTCAATACTTCTCAGCTGGACTTGCAAGTGATGTAGAATAAACAAATAAAGATTACCATTAATCATAATACTGTGTAATTCATAAATTACTGTGTGGGAGTTGTCTCGCTAGACTGTAAATTACACTATAAATCACATTATACATGTATCAAACTTGTCTTTAGGGTTGGATAAACCTCTTGATTTTTCTCATAAAAACTAAACATTGTTGTGGCTGACTGTCTGAAGGTATGTTATTGTTTTGTCTGTATTAAAGAGTAGTTGTCTTTGGTTTTTTAAATATTGTTAGTGGTATGTCTTTTGTTGTTTTGTTATTTTGTCTTGAAGAGTTTGAACTGCATATGAACTGCACTCTCTCACTTTTGCTTATAATGAGGCAGAGTTTTATTTCGGCAGATTTTTTGTTAGTTCTTGCCTTATCAGGTATTACCTGTAGTTTTAAACTATTTTAATGAATACATGCACAGTTCAGGTTTTCTCGTTGCCATTGTCATGTTCAGCATTATTAAATCTGGTTCTGTACTAAAGTCTGGGTAAAATTTTCTTTCTCTCACATGCATTCTCGTTTTACTATTCTCTCCTACCTCTCCTACATCTTATCCCCCTGTGCATCTATCCTCATGGATACAAACATGCAGAGATGCACCTGGCTCTCTGTTTTATATTCATAAATGAGTTGAGCCTGTGGCATCTGAATTTGTGCCTTCACACAAATGACCGAACCCAAAACGAGATGATGCTTCACATAATGTTGTTTTCTGCCTGGTGCTTCTTCAATTTGTGACTTTTTTGATGGGCTGATCTTCACAGAGCTCCCACTATTGTTTGCACACTAAATAGATTTTCATGCTTTGTTAGATGAATAGCTGCTTTGTGGGTGCCTTCAGTTTCCAGCTACATTAAATGTTTTTCTCTCAGTGTGTAGGTGTATATTGAATTTAGAAAGTGGAGTGGTCATTGAAATTAGTGTGAGATTATGAATATTTTACTTTATTCGACAGGGCTGTTAAATGCTTTATTCTTATTGGTTGAGAAATGTTTCACAGGTATGCATTTGTTTTCTATAAATCAGGGTGTCCGCGGATCCTTAAAAAGTCTTAAAATGTCTTAAATTCCGTAGTATGAAAATAAGGCCTTAATAAGCATTAAAATGTCTTAAATCTGCATATCAAAGGTCTTAAAATTTTGTCCAACCAACACTGTCAAACAGATTGTTTTATCCATGTTCGTCATGTGTCAGGGAAAACTGAATAGGTGGAATCTACTAAAGCACAAGTTTGTGGGGAGTTTGCTAAAGTGCGTGGACCGGGTATACGCAAATGGAGAAAAGTGTGAGTTTTAGCTATGGGGAAGTACACATTTAATGAAACAATGCCGGTGCAGAAACCTGTTGAAAACACCCGGCATCTTTCAGTTCTGTTCTGTTGTGCCACCAGTAGTAGCCCTAAAGAGCACACTTAGCTCCACTAGCCGTTTCTCAATGTTAAGGATACTTCCTTGGCAGGACTAGTCCTTACAAGTCACATCCTTTAGAGGCTAGGCGAGGCTCCTTTTAAGAATTCGGAGAACACGTTAAATGGAACAGGCTAGCAAGTGCACGTCATTACGTCATTGCGTGATTGAAAGGTGTGCTTTCGGTGCTGCGCGCATAGGATTGTGGGTGATTTCAGCGCGTGAAGAGCGCGAAGGATACAAATTTGCATCCTTTCCTGTATATGGGATGTTTCTCGAACGAAGGACTCAGTCCTTGGCTGAAATTTCAAGGATCCTCGACATTGGAACAGTCCTTCGACGGACGTCGATGACGTAGCATCCTCGAAATTCTAGCTTCCGAGGATCCTTCCTTGACATTGAGAAACGGCTACTGTCTGCCAACGAAGCCTGTCTTCTTTTTCTCTTTTAACGGCGGTTGGTATCTAGCTTATAGGTGCATCAGCGCCCCCTCTGCTCCGGAGTGTGGATCTGACAATAGGTCTACTACATTCTACTTCCCTTACTCATGGTCTCATCAATTTAATTATTTCTATTTTTGCCATAAAATATTTCACTGCCATTGTTTTGTCTCACGATGCACACCAGTAATGTATTTTGTAAGTTATATTTTTAAAAAGCTACTTAACGTCCTAGTTCTGGATTAATCTAAACTCTATCTGGGTAACCACACCTAATATTTTATCATTGTTGTTACATAAAACCATGTGTTTATTCTTGATTATTTGAACCAATTATTATTGTTTCATCATTATTGTCATTGTAAATGCTTTTGCCCATTTAGCTCTAATTTTATTACCAAAAAGTATCAGATTACTTGATCATCATCATTTACCAAAATTACTGTTAGTGAAACCCTTAAATTGGTTAAAACATTTTAAAATAATGGGATTTTAATTAATTATAATGCTATTTTTCTTCATATATTTTATTATTGGGGATTTCTTAAAACCTCGTAATGACGTTTAAGGTGAAAAACTTGTAATATCAGCAAAGTGTAAAAATTTTGTCTGATCTTATTCTCGTGAACCCAATCTTGTTTCATCTTGTGGAGCAAGTGTCTTGTCACACCTCTAGAAAATACATCTTGTTTTTGTCATGAAAGATAAAAGGTTAAAAAAAAACACATGGATGCATGCACACTGGACTATAAAATTGGACTTCATTGCCGTGATTTAGGTCTTAAATTTCATTCATTATGGTCTTAAAAAGGTCTTAAAAAGTCTTAAATTAGACTTAATGAAACCTGCAGAAACCCTGATAAATGTACAACTGACCTATCACATGTCTTAAAATAACCACAATGTCTGTGGTAACCATGGTATAAGCTGAATGATAAAAACGGCATTATCACCTTGGGTGTGCATTATTTTCGAATAATTCAACGACCTGTCGTCAATTATTCCTTATGCTGGGTACACACCAAAAGATTTTTTACATCTTATAAGATTTTCAAAATGTGATACCACAAACACGAGGATAAAAAATTCTAGATTTAACGGTTTTGCACCTATATTGTGTGGTGTGCCATGATGTGTCAAATACAGCACACTACACACAAACAGATTTTCAGCCAGAGTCTCGACTGTGAACACAGGATATCTCGCAAAATCTGGCGAAACTAAGCCATGGCGGACGATATGCAGGAAGAAGTTTCAATGATAGGGTTTGGAATGATTTTCACAGACAATTCAAGGGAAAAAAAGAAAAGGGTTTGAGTGAAGTCATGGAGACAGCAGGAACATGGTCTGTACAAGTATACTTTGCATCAACTTCACTTTGTACTGCGCCATGACTGCTTCTGTCTTACATAATCTCGCTTTCAGATTGGATATTGTTTCGTTTCACGTGATAATCTCAAGAGCGTGCGCGCGTTTGTCCTCGGGGTTCCCCACACACATCAGGATTTCTGATCATACATATTAAACATGTTTAATATTTACGATTCACGATCGGGGCGGCTCAGCCGTTCCTCCGATCAGGTTCGGACATTTTTACCACACCTCACACCAAGGGAAAATCTGATAAGATAATCTGTAGAACCATCAAGATAACCGGGACATAGCTAGGGTTGTCGGAAGAGGGGAAATCGGCAGAAAATCAGCCCGATTATCTTTTGGTGTGTACCCAGCATTACTTAATTCATCATTGTTTAGCTCAGTGATGCATATTTTTTCCTAGCGGAGATCTCATCTAAAACTATGTTTTTTCTCAGTGGTTTCCGGTGCTGACAGACTTCCAGAGGAAGGATTCTGTGTGGGGCTTTGTGCCCCCTCCACTCAGTCCCAATGTGGAAGAACTGTACAGTCCCATCACCTTACACTTGGGAGACTACAACTTAGATGGCTTTCCTGATGCTCTGGTCATCCTCCGTAACACGAGTGCCAGGTAAGTCAGTTCAGTAGCCTGGTCTCCATTAAATATTTGCGCAAAACTTTAGCGATATTTTTTTAAATGTTGATAAAAAAACTATTGTGAAATGACAACCAATGTTATGCGACTAAAAAGTAATTTTTATGTGAAAAGGCCGTTTCCATTGCAGTTTAGTGATGCAGTATATTCCTTTTTCGAATTGCCTAAAAAACCACCTCACCCGAGCGACGAGCGTTACATTTTTTTGCGATTTTTTTTAATGTCTTTTTTGAGAAATTGCTGCAAAATTGGTGGCATTTTCAATTTGCTATTTTAAAGGTAATGGAACCGTGACTAGTGGTCATTGGAGAAACAAAAATGTCTACTCTTCTAAAGTTTTGTTGTTAAAGGATTATTCCATTTTCCCAAAAGAAAAATCCAGACAATCTACCCACCATGTCATCCAAAATGTCGATGTCTTTCTTTGTTCAGTCCAGAAGAAATTATGTTTTTTGAGGAAAACATTGCAGGATTTTTCTCATTTTAATGTACTTTAATAGAGCCCAACATTCAATACTCAACTCAACACGCAACTGTTTTTTTCAACGGAGCCTCAAAGGACCACAAACGATCCCAAACGAGGCACAAGGGTCCCATCTAGCGAAACGATTGTCATTTTTGACAAGAAAAATAAAAAATATGTACCCTTAAACCACAACTTTTCGTCTAGGTCCGGTCCAGCGCGACCTAACGTAAATGCGTAGTGACGTAGGGAGGTCACGTGTTACATATATAAAACGCACATTTGTGGACCATTTTAAACAATAAGCTGCCACAAAGACATTCATTAGTATCAGTTGACATACAACAATGTAGGAACGGTCCCCTTTCAAGACGCTTGTAAACACTGGGGCGGAGTTTCGCGTTCGTCCTATGTGACCTCTTGACGTCATGACGTATTGCATGGGGTCAGCTGGCGCATCACGACCGGATCCACATGACGAGAAGTTGTGCTTTAAAAGTGTATATTTGTTATTTTTATTATCAAAAATGACAATTGTTTTGCTAGATAAGACCCTTATGCCTCGTTTGGGATCGTTTATAGTCCTTTGAAACTCCGTTGAAAAAAACTGTTAAGTGTTGAGTTAAGTGTTAAATGTTGGGCTCTATTAAAGTCCATTAAAATTAGAAAAATCCTGCAATGTTTTCCTCAAAAAACATAATTTCTTCTCGACTGAACAAAGAAAGACATCAACATTTTGGATGACATGGTGGTGAGTAAATTATCTGGATTTTTCTTTTAAGAAAATGGACTAATCCTTTAAGCATGTTTATTTATGTAGTCACATGTTAAAAAATGGTATTTTGAATAGAAGCAAAGGTATGTTAACATGTTTCACAGTGCAGAAGGCTACACGAGAAAGTATACAAATCAAGGGTTTAACATGGAGAACAAAAATTATGCCTCAGTTTAACATCACAACGTTTTTTATGCATGCAGTAACCCAGACCCTGTGATTTATAACAACAGATCTCACTCACAACGGTCAAATGTTTTTTTCCAACAGCTCACTGCCTTTTTCTAAGCAACATGATGACAGTGTCAGAAACACAAATCACAGACAGAGACAGCTTTGTTAAATAAGCATGAATACAAAAATGTATTTTTCCAAGTTCTATTCTTTGATCAGGAGAGAGTAAACTGTGCTTGTATGTGTGGGCAGTAGATATGCAGAGACGGACAGCTTCTGTGTAATTCACTGAAAAGACACAAAAAAATCAAGATTTGTTTTAATAATGTCTAATTAGCGATAAAAATCCAATGCCAAACTAGCCATAGGTATTATAAATTCACTTTTAAAACTCAGAAAATGTACTTTTCTGGTTGGTCTAGCTACAGTAATGTGCCTACACATTCGAAAGTCCAACAAATGAGCCTTGTCAACAACAAATAGAACGACTGTCTCTTTTGACCAGGAAGCAAGACTTCTGTTCTTTCTTTTTATATTTTTTGTTTTGAAGTACAGTATATTATTGTGCATTTATTGTTTGCTAAATTGCCCACTATTTTCAGTATGCCCTACCTCCTGACTAGTCGCTTATTTCACTTCTGGTCTCAGCTACAATCATTGTTGACCTGTTACAGTGAGGTGACGGATATTAAAGTAAATTAGATGGCATTGTCAACGGAACTGGTTAAACAGAGTCATGACCTCATCTTGAGTCACAGAGGTGTGATAGTGTGAAAACATTGGGATAGTCTTTAAACAAATTAGCGTGTTTTTTAGGGGTCAAGCCCCGAAGGGGCGTAGAACCCTATTGTTATTGTTAGTTTTCTTATTATTATTATTTATCTTCCTCGTTCTTCCACCCAAAAGTCAATGGCAGCCCATAGAACCGTACGTAGGAAAGTTATGAAATTTGGCACACATGTAGAGGACAGTCTCAGAAGTTACTATAGCAACATTGGTGTGTCTGACTCAAACCCTCTAGCGCCACCAACAGTCCAAAAATCCACTTATGTTCATGTTCATAACTTCTGACCCGTGAGTCCTAGAAACTAAATTCTTGTTTCCTCTGAATCCTTTGCTCATGATGATTCAATTGCACACATTGATGTCATTTGTGTCATGCACATCTTTCCGCCATTTTGAATTTTCCGTAAAACCTACTTTTTCGAACTCCTCCTAGACCGTTTGTCCGATTTGCATGTCCTTTGGTATGTAGCATCTAGAGACACCCCAGACAAAAAGTTATCAAAAGCTTTTTGATAGACCAATGCGTTCTCGTATACAGTGACAACATATACGGCGGCGAGCACGCCAAAACGGACGTGAGGCCGTATCTTCGCAACACTTTGGTGTATCGACACGAAACTTGGTATATGTCATTACAGTCATGACTTGAGGGTGCCTGCAACGTTTAGTCACAGCGCCACCTAGTGGTCACGAGATTCAAAAAATGCCTATTTTTGCTTATAGCTACTTCAAACTTGAGTTTAAAATCATGAAGGTGGTCTTGTTAGATTCCTTGAGGCATGCCGAGTCAAACGATACCAAACGGTTTTCGGTCGGCCATTTTGGGTGTCGGCCATTTTGAATTTTCCCATTAAGTTCAGTATTTCACAAACAGAATGGCGTATCGCTATGAAATTTGGCATGGTTCATCAGTGACATGTTCTGAGCGGACCTATAAATCTTTAGGACAGCGCCACCTAGTGGTCAGGATATGTAAATAAATTGTTTAAAATCTTTATATCATTTGATTAAATTGCCACTATGACATAAGACTTCACTCTATTGATTCCTTGGCTCATGCTGAGTCCGACTGTACCAAATATGTCTGAGTCAAACCTACTTCCTGTCAGCCATTTTGAATTATATTGAACACCTACTTTTTCGAACTCCTCCTAGAGCGCTCGTGTGATTGGCTTGAATTTTGGTATGCATCATCTAGAGACACTCTAGACAAAAAGTTATCAAAAGCTTTTCGGTAGACCTATCCGTTGTCGTATAATGCATCAAAGAATGCGGGGGCGAGCACGCCAAAATGTCTTTGAGCCTGTATCTTCGCAAAACTTTTGTGTATTAATATGAGACTTGGTATATGTCATAACAGTGATGACCTGAGGGTGCATGCACCATTTCGTCACACTGCCTACTGGTCACGAGATGTAAAAAATGTCTATTTTTGCTTATAACTACTGCAAACTTGAATGTAAAATTATGAGACTGGTCTTGTTAGAGTTCGTGAGGCATGCCGAGTCAAACGATACCAAATGGTTTTTGGTCGGCCATTTTGTGTGTCGGCCATTTTGAATTTTTTCTTTAAGTTCAAGTATTTCAGAAACGCAATTGCGTATTGTTATGACACTTGGTATGGTTCATCAGCAACATGTTCTGGGAGGACTTGTAAACTTTTCGGCGCCCCCTAGTGGTCAAGAGATTTGAAGCTATATTTCTGCATCTCTTTATCGTATTTACACCAAATTTGGTGGGTGTCATCACAATCAAGACCTGAGTCACAATTTATTGTTTGGTCAGTGCCCCCTAGTGGTCAAGTCATTTAAGGCTATATCTCCGTATCGCTTTATTGTATGTACTCCAAATTTGGTATGTGTCATCACAGTCATGACCTGAGGCACCATCTATTGTTTCAGCAAAGCGCCACCTAGTGGTCTCAAGATACAAAAAAATTGCAATTTTTTTCATAAAACTAATGCAAACTTAGATCTTAAATCATGACAGTCAGCACGTATGAATCATTTTATCCCATGTTTGGCTTGACCCCGGTATCGCTGCTTGCAGCTATATTTTGTTGTTGTCTTTGCTCAACACGAGTTTAATTATAAGGGACAGTGGCTGTTGGAGGATTATGTATTTTAAGGGTTGGTAAACCATCTTTTGTTACCAAGGTTTTGTTGTGTTTATGGGGTGCACTGTATTGTGACCAAGCAAAACACAGAACCATATTTAACATGTATGTAGCTATAGGAGCATAGTAAGTAAACACTACATACCAGCTCTATGGCAAGCCCACATTGTCCCAACCAAACTGCGCTCCGGCACGTTCGACCTCCAAAACCTGGTTCATTTGACTACTGTGATCGCGGTTTGGTTGATTGCGCCCCGGCCAGCTTGCAGAGATGGGCTCCGGCGCAGTTCACTTAGCTCAGGTGCGCAATGTGCAGTGTAAGGGTGTCACGATTTCGATTTTAAATCGAAATCGATCGAAATTAAGTCACAGCTCCGAACTTCGAAATAAAAAATGGGATCGTCGATGCTGCCACGCCCCCATTTCACGTCTGGTCGGCTTGGCAAGAGAGGAAAAAAACTCTCAGAGATGCCTTTAAAAACATCTGTCCAGCAGAAAGCGATCATATTTTAAACACGAGGGATGTAAGTTATTGCTACAACTCCTTGAAATGCATATCATAAACAGGATTACGTGATCTGACTTTGGACAGAGCGCAGCTCTCTGCACGTGCGCGATAGTGAGGGAGGCGCAAAGATGCAGCGGGTTATATTTTAAACAAAAGGATAGTTTGCCTCAGCTTGCATGAAACGCATAAAACTGAACAAATACATAAGGATTACTACTTTAGTTTATGTTCAGACTTCAGACAGATGCGAGAGCGCATGCACACGTGAGACAGAGAGAAGCGCAGCTGCTTATGGTGCTGGATTTATTTCAGATGCTATGAGTCCAAGACACACGCATTAAGTCCATGTGCATTAAGTCCATGTTAGAGATGCGCGGATGGACTATTATTTCATCCGCAACCGCATAACAAAACTCATCATCCGTCCACCATCCATCCGCCACGTTTCTGACCAGTTTTCAAAACCGCACCCGCCCGCCATCCGCTGACTGGGCGATGCAAGACGCTGCTGATGACAGCCGCGAGACTAGAAACCTCTATTGGAATATCAGCAGTGAACTCCGTCTCCGATCGGCGCACATGGGACAAAAACAAATAAATAAATAGCCTAAATTAAACGCACAAATTACATAGCCTGCACTCCTGATTTACCACTTTGTAAAACTTATTCCAGGCAACCCTTTTCTGACATTCTATTTCCTTTGTTTTTAATTCTCATTTTTTGAGTTTGCCACGTTCCTCCTTCGCTGGCGTTGATAAGAGCTGTGTCAAAATGCATCCTCAACGAATGGATCCTTAACAGCCGAGGATATCCCAAACAATTAAAAGCTTTATTAAATAAAAGTGTGTATTTATTAGAAAACTTTTTCTTGTCACTGTTTTAGTATTATAAGTTATGTTTTGTGTTAATATTATTCTGTTTATGTTGCGTATATTTCTAGGTTGATTATTTGATATGCTGTTGAATAGATTAATCTACATCAATGTGTCATATGTTCTAAAATAAATTAATATTTTTCTGATTACATATTTATTTAAATAAGTCAGAAATGTCTCCGCTGTTTTCTGCTGACAGGCGCGGTGGGCGCTACTGGGGGCGTGTGCAGCAGGTGACGCAAATTTTGGGTCCTCAGAAGGCTAGACCGTCTCATTTCAGTTCTCTTCTTGAACTTCTGTGGCTGCCACTATGAAAGGCAGAGAGGTCGCATGCTTAGAAGGACACAGCTAATAACAAGCAGTCGACCGAATTTAATAAAAAAAAAATTTTTGTCACATCATCCGCCCGATCTGTGTGTGCAAGAAGCAATCCTCTCTCTACAAGCTCTCGCGTTAAGTGAAGCCCACAAACCCCCATGCGAGTTGTGCAATGTGCATGTTAATGTTAAAGTATTATAATAATAATAATAATAATAATAAATAATGGCATATAATTTTTGTCTAAATTATATGCCATATAAAAAATATGTAAAAATCGAGAATCGGATCGAATCGTGTCCTTAGAATCGAAAATGTAATCGAATCGAGGATTTGGAGAATCGTGACACCCCTAGTGCAGTGTGAACGCAAATCACGCCAGAGCGCGGTTCCAAAGAAGAGATGTCAATTATGCGACCAATTACCTTCATTTGCCTTTATAAAAACCTTCTGATGCACGCAGCAGGGTTACGTGAATGTCTGAGCTGCACACGCGACAAATCAACTAAGCAATATGATGGCATGTGAGAGGGCTGTGTGTCATCGTGCACCAGTTGACTCAAAATGAAAAACCCGACTTAACATTACAACGGGTTCAAGTGTTAAGAGAGCGCCTTACTTTCTGTTTTCTTCCAAACAATTGCATCCTAATGACGAAAGCGTGCCTGGTCTCGGATCGGTCAAAGTAAGTGTGAGCGCATGCTTCTGGGGGAGTAGGAAGGGGAGACAGTCACGCTCGGGCACGGTTTGGTTAGGTTAGGTATAATACGAGCGCGCCCTTAATCAAAGAATAATTTACACTAAACACAAAAGCACACGTTTGAAGTTCGCGGCTAAGATTAAAAAGAAGTTTGCAGGTGTATGTCAGAAGTATGAATTAGCATTTAGCTAACTAGCAAGTGGAGCCAAACAATGTTTCTCTTTGTTTTGATCCTTGCTACAACATAAAAACCAGCCCGACATCGCCCCACCCCCTTTGTTGCATGTGTTCACAGGGGCACTGTTTGTGTAAATTTTGGGGTTTGTGATGTCACTAACCTGGGATGAACCTTGCTGTTGCCCAACCAGCCGTTCATTGTAGTTTTTATAAAGCGATTTCTGTTGAAGGCGGAGTGCACAATGTTTGAAACCCAATGTTGACATTTGAAATCACCTAAATATACACGCCCCTACCCCAATAGAATCTGGACCTTCTTTTGATAGACCCGCCCCACACATTTGCAACCCCGGCAAAGATGTTGGTTAGTAGACACGCCCCTTACTGCTGATTGGCTACAAGTGTGTTTTGGTAGTCGGCCCGACTCCCTTTTCCAAAGTGTTTTTCAAACATTGTGCACTCCACCTTTAAAGAAAATATTTAATTTGCATAGAACATTGGGTGTTGTAGCTTCACAGATGTTGTTTATGATCAAACAGCAACACTGCACACTAACACTAAGGGCCAGATTTACCAAACGGGGCAAATTAGCCTGAGAGCGAGTGGAAAATTAACGGGTTATTTACTAAAAAAGCACAAAATTAATAACACAGGCGCAACAGCTGATTTCCATAATGACCTACGCAATTTACTAAGAGCAGCGCAAACTAGTTCAGGGTTGCAAATTGGAGTTGCGGGTGATCTGCACTTGAGTTCAGCACCACGGACATCACAGTGGAAAATTTTGGGGTGTTAAATCCCAGCTAACGAAGCCATGGTACACTGAAAATAACTGAAAGACGGCTTGTATTGTATGACTTCTCCTTTTATTTACTTCAGCAAAAAATAACATGGCTTGGCAAACAATATTTTTCAGTAATAAGTTCCCCTGGCATTCCAAATAAACTGTTACATGTTAAAAAAAATTATCTGCATTGTATCACACACTCTCTGATGTGATGCCTCTTCTTTTAGCAACATCTGCAGCCATTTCCAGCGCAAAATGATTTAAGACATGCTTTTAAATAATGGCTCAAATACCAGTAATATCACACATGCAAACATTAGTTAATCGCATTGCGTGAATCATTTAAATTATCTCTTCCCATACATTTTGCAGCCTTAGTTAATCCCGACAGTCGTTATTTAACACCTAAATAATGGTTTACGCTGCAAAACAGATTTTGGATTTTTTTAAGTGAACAGTAATCCATTTTGGCAATGGGTGTTTGGCAATGACTTCTAGTCATACAAACTGTTCTTGCATCCTATCTTTGTTTTAACCCTTTAAGCGTCATCCCACCCTATTGAGTTAAGTCTATACTCTTGGAGCTTTCAAACAATATACAGTTTGTCATGAGTAGATAAGAATTCATATCCAAACATTGAAGTAAATGTAGGCGTCCTGCTGGTGGGACAGTGACATTTAGCAGAAAATAAATGTTTTGAGGCACACTCTCTTCATAAATGAATCAATTACTCTCCCTACATAATTTATTTTATAAAACACTGTTGAAATGTCTATTCTGGAGGCTTAGACCTTTCCAACGATATAAAGTTTGTAGTGATAGATTAAAATTTACATCAACAATATTAATGCAAACTTAGGTGTCCCGTATTCGGGACGGCGACGCTTAACAGTTAAGAAAGTGTATGTGTATGTGAGTGGCTCCTTATCATTATTAATCTATGCTGCCTGCTTTTGGTAATTGTGGTTTGGCAAGACCTGCTTGGTTTTGTGAGTCCACTGACTGTAAATTGCTCTAATTGTGGGTAATCCCTTAATACAGAATTTACTTACAGGTCAGGGGGCATGATTAATTGCATGAGGTTTTTGTAATTAATAACACTAAATGTACAGCCCTAATAAGTACAATTTTATCCTTACAAATTTACTTCCCTAAAAATACCCACCCTTAAACCTTCTTTTAATAGTGTGCTTTTTTAATTTTCTACATGTTTCACATAAATCTGGAACATTACCCACCTCATTACAGCAGTGACTTCATCTCATTTATAGCTGTAAAATTCTGGCTTTTTACAAGCAAGGCCTGAAATTCAACCTTGATTATTTTGCCTTTTATCCAAATAAGACCTTTCTGATACCATCACAGTAGCTGCTTTTCAAAGCCTTGCCGCACTCCTTCCTTTAAAAGAATTCTAAAAGAATTTGAAGTTTCAGTAGGAGAATTTCTTGTGTGGTCTTAAAATAGATATAAGACAAGCAACTTTCTGTTTTTTGTCACATTTTATTTCTTTCCCTTAACTTCACTTATAATATTCATCAAGGTTTGCACAAAAATGCTTGGTTTGTTGTCTGTTTTTAACATTCTGTGTTTAGGTCTGAAACATCTGTGCAAGTACATGAACGCAAATGCTCTAAAAAAAAAACTAAATATGCTCGATTACATGTGTGTTCTCGAAATGCAATTCAAGTGCATTGCATTCTCATAATCCTTTGTCATATGTGCATGTGTTCATGCTTGTGACCCACTTGCATACAGCTTTCTGGGTGGACTGGGAAGATAATGTTATTTTGTGAACATTAGATTACATCATGCTCTAAAATCCTGTTTTTCATTACACATCCTCTATAAACAGCTAGAAATAGCATACTTAAGACGTTTATGATGACGATGTATGTAGAATACAAGGCCTGTAAATTGGATAGATCTGAGACAGAGATTCTCAAAGTTAATTGTCATCAACAAATGAAAGTGAGTGCAGATAGCTGTGACGACACAGAAGCTTGTCGTCTGTTTTCGATCTCACCTGACCTGAGTAAGGACAAGCAGGCCAGAGAGAACAGCATGAAGGGCATAGATGGATTAACAGCTCTTTGATTGAGATAAGATACCTTGTTGATGGCTTTAATGTGACTGAGAGATGCATTTAAAAAACAAAAATCTTGCTGAAGGGCAGAAGGTTTGTGTACTGACATATAGAATCTCATATAGCTAAAGAGTTTATCCCTATGCATGTAGAATCTAGATCTGTATAGCCTTCAAACTTAATACAAAACATTAAGTCAGCCTAATCTTAAGAAGTCAGATGAGGCTTAACCCGTTCACTTGTTGGGTCAGTGTCGTAAGGCTTTATTGCAGCGATAGGCTCCTCTAATCATCCTACAGCCAGTCTCATCATAAGTAACCAGGCAACATGTGTGTAGATACCCTGAAATGCACCAGGGTTTGATCAAAATCGGCCTATTGTCATTACTGTCACCTCGAATGGCTCTGATGGCTAGCACAGTGATTTGATTCTCAACAGCCAGGAGCTGGGTGTTAAAACCTTCTTTCATCACAGATGGCCACTTCCTTATCTCACACCAATCTGTGCTTGGATCACATCTATGACTCCCATTGGCTCAAAGCTGAACTCTCTCATTAAAGATACCAACGACAGCATCATTTTCTGAATCTTCAGTCTGTTGGAACAGTCTGTGAATGAGCCAACATTCTGCTGTTATATTGTTAAGGATGTATTTATTGTTTTTTCATCAGTCTTGGAGTCCCATGTGGTTTATTCCAACCTTTTGTTCCTTAAAGGTGATAAGTAATCTTATACCTTAACATTTGTGTTCATAATAATGATGCAGAGGCCCCACAAGATATTTAGACACTTTTGGACTCGTGAATCACACTTAAAGTCTCACTGTGGGAAAAATCAGTTTTTTATTGTTGTTTATATATCTAAGTGGTGTTTTTCATATGTTTTAAGACAAACCATAGGCAAATTCATCCATTGCTGAGCATTTTTTTCATAAAATTAAAAAACGTTTTACCGTAAAACTTCAAATAATAGCCCGGCCTTTTATTTTCCCAAACCTATCATCACACCAGGCGTCTAAATAGACAGGCGTCTATAAGAGACAGGCTTTTAATTTAATTGTTCCAGCATGACAGCAGGAGGTTACCACATATTATGTTTAATTTTTAATTTGAATGTGTTTAACAAATTAGTTTGTGTAATAACAACAGTCTTAAATTATTGGCAGTATAAATAAAGCAAACAATGATATGTTTGTTTATTGGTTGTTGCGTGAAATCTTACCCAGATACAACAGTGCTATTTTCTGATTGGCTATTGTGTAGCCTCTTTCTTTTTTTGTATTGGCTCGCTCGACTAGAACTCTAGGGAAGACGGGCTTGATAGAGAGAGAGAGCAGTGCGGCCAGATACATTTTAGGCGCGGCAGCATATTAAATATGATAAATAGTGTTTCCGCGTGAGAAATACAATGTGTGGCGGGAGTGCACGCATGACAAAAGACTGAAAGCCCGTCTATTATCAGCGGCCTCAAAACACTACCGGCCCACCGGGAAAAGTCTGACTCTCCCGATTGCCACTTCGCTTCTGTCATCATCACCTCAATTCTGGCGACGAAGCTTGTTGTGTTGTCATAGTGATGAGTAAAGGAACGACTACGTCTGTCACGTGACATCTACGCAAAAAAAACTTTAGCGTGTTCAATCTGCACCATAGAACTGTCTTAAACAGACTATCTGACGGGTTTTAGAAAATTAAATACAACCCGAAACTAAAAAACAGACCAGGCCTTTATTTGAGACAGGCGTTTATTTACCCAAACCTGTCGTCACACCAGGCGTCTAAAAGAGACAGGCGTCTATTTGGGACTCGGCTATTATTTAAAGTTTTACGGTATTCCTGCGGTTTAAAATTGATGGAAACCAAGACATCACAAACATGTTACCAATCATATCAACACAGTTGAACGCGTAGATCAGTAGTTACAGTCATACAGTAAATATTATGTTTGGATGCCTCATAGACCCGGTGCTGAAATGATCACAGCATTGCTAAGGGGTCCACCGATAAATGCCAATATACACTAATAATACGTGGCCGATAACTATTTTGAATCGCACAGCCGATATTATTCACAGCTTTTTCATGTACTACGGCTTTTGATCAGTAAGTCCTTATCGATCTGAAATCACTGTTAGTTTGAGTCGCTTATAACATGCATTTGAAAAAGCAACAGTCGTCAAACATAGTTATTATACATATTCTTTATTATTATAAAAATAGTTGAAAAGGTTTAAAGAACAGCAATATAATGATATGCTTAAGCCATTTCCTGGAGCTGCATGGCATAGCTGCGTGTGTATGCTTCTTAGTCTGCAGCGCATATTGAGTGTCTGCACGAGAGCGCCCTCTGGCTTTTGGATGTAGCTGCATTTCACCGTAATTCATCGAGAAGCATAGCAAGCATCATCGGCCGATATATCGGTGCACCCCTAGCATTGATGCTTTAGGTCTGCTTCTGTGCTGCTCACACTTGCAGGGTGAGTGCTGTAACTTGTTAACTTCAGAGCTTAAAGATGAGATTGAAACCAAACTTAGCAGTTGTGTGTCTGAAACTATACATATCTGTGTCTTAAACTGCCAAATGTAGCATCATTTTACATCTGAGGTGGTGTGAAAGAGAGGAGGCAGGGACTAATTGACATAGTCATATATATGGTCCAAGCTGTGCGACTGAGTAGAGGCGGGTACTAATTTGCATATTCATAGATTCAAGTATAGTAAATTATGTAAAGTTGTAGCGTTACATTAAGTTATGTAAGATTGTAGTGTTACATTCAAGCTGTTCTAAAGCATGAAAAAATTACTGCAACAGGTAAAAATTTGCATTACATATGCTATTATGATGCTCAGCATCATAATTATAATTTATCAATTATAAATTCTTGACTGCAGGGGGACTTTAAAATGTCTGAATGCAGCGTTTTTCACAGACTTAGTTTATTTGTGTGGATGAGTTAAAGTGGGTAACTAATATGTGGTCAGGACTGTCATTTACGGGTACGGAGCCACACGCAAAGTATAAACCACTGGAATGTCATCATATTAGTATAAACCACCCTTAAATGAGGGGTTAGAGTCACAGTGGAGTGCAGCGATTGGTGCCACAGATGTGTGTACAGAACCAGTCATGTGAGTGTGAGTGGAAAATTCAATGTGCAAAAACCTATTTGTGGTGAGCAGTTTTGATTTTGTGGCGGGCTGCCACAAATAAATGAATGCATGGGAAACACTGGAGTGTCATCATATTAGAAGTAAAATATCAAATTAAGTGGCATATTGGCAGCAATGATTTTAGACCTTTGTTCAGAACTAAGGAGATGTGCACACCAAAGCTTTTAAATTTGGCTGAAAATGGCAGGCAGGCAATGACTGTAAGCGCTTGCCAGCTTTTTTCAAATGAGTGCTTTGGTTGCTATGATACTTCTGCTTTGTTTATCAGTTATTGAAGGATGCGCTGGTTAGTTTTTGTGATATTTTTCCCGCCCCTCCTCCACTGTGATTGAGTGAGAAGTGACATTGACGAGCTGAACATTTCACCCAAAGTTGAACATTTTTCAACTCTCGGCACTCAGTGCTGACCGCAGAAAACCTGCAGTGTGCCGGCATTCAGCGCAGACAAAACTGCCAGTTTTTAAAAAGCACTGCGCTTTCATTGAAAACAATTGAAAACATATGCCACCCGCCGGCATAGATGCTTTGGTGTGCACGCTATCTTACTTTACTTTTCAGAGCCATAGTATTTATTACTTTTAACTAATGTGAGTTTTAGTGGTTTCTTATTATAAATTTTATTTTTTTACTATACTGAGTTTCCAAACAAGTTAAAAATGTGTGATAAATTTAGATGCGATAAATATTGTGCCAATTTTCCCCCAAATGCTTTTAAACAGCCTCCAGCCCATTTTGTCAGTAAAGGGTTGTCATGGTTTCTGAGGTGATAGAGGGTGTTGATCAGTGTTTTTGAGTGAGTGGGTGGGTGCAAGAGTTTTCACATCCAACCAGATACATTTTAAAGATGAAACAATTTTGAATTGAAATGAGAGCTAAGCTTTACTCCTATTTTAAACAAACCACAAATAAATAGTGTTGTATATGCTTAATCATCATTCGGTTACAGCATGTTTGCAACCATTTAGGTTTTTCATATAAGTGGTTTATTGGATCTTCTGGGATTCCTCACATCTCCTCACATCATCTTTTCCAGTTTTACACCACAGGCCTCTGTCCCTCACCCTCCTAGTTTTTCCTCTTTGTCCTGTTGTCTACTATCAGATTTAGTATCTCCCGCTCTTTCCTCTCTCTTTTTTTTCTCTGTCACATTCTGTCTAGGAGATATCAGATAAAGGAATGTCATTGGCAGGTATAGGTCTAGATGCTATTTTTATCTTCTGTTGTGCCCTTTCCAATACAAGACTAAAAGCACGATGTTTTCATTTCACTCTTAAAGTTTGGATTTTAAATTGAGCCTGGGTGGAAAGAAAATGGAAGGAGATTCAGGATGTCGAATTACTGCAATAGTTATATGAATAAATTATAACCATTATTATTAATGCTGTAATAGTTTCAAGACCAGTTTGTTTGTTTATTTGTGCTTATATGCTAGGCGCGTGTTTTTTGATTGTCTTGCAGAACTGCCAGAGGCATTTCATCTTGCCTTATGCACTAGACCGTAAGATAGACTTACAATCCACATAGCACGCATTAGCAACCCAAATTACTTCCATAGTATAACATACAGTACTTTGCAAAAATTTACGTTCATTGTAAAAACAAATTGTTTTAAAGATGTTTCTTTTTTGCTTTAGCATGCCAGAAGGAAATAGTAATACAGATTTCCAAACCTCTTGCCATTTACGATAATCAAGTACATTTTTTATACTTAATAAACAAAGAGTGCTTTAACAGACAGTATGGCTCAAACAAAGATCTGGAACTGGAAACTCAGTCGGTGGGAATCTAAAAAAACTAAAAGGGTTTGGTGAGATTGGCTCTAAAAATGTGCAATTTTTTCATGTTTTAATGAAAAGCATTTTCCTTTTGAATGACATGCACCAGTAAAAGGCCAGGTAAACATGTTAAGAAATTAAATGGGGTGAGTTTTGATTTAGTGTTGACTTTAACTCAAGGACACACACACAAAGGGTTTTCACTGCAGACACGTTCAGGTTTGTCTTTACATCCCATCATGCTTTGCATCTGCCTCTTATGCTGTTATTGAAGGGCAAGCAGCAGTAAGATTATAAAACTAACTGGAGCAGCTTTCATTCTGTATATCCATAACCTTGACTTAATGTTTGAGCAGTTATGTTTTTATAGAGATGTCAGGCCTCTGCCTATCACTGTGAGAGTAAATGTCTGGCCCACATGCTGACAATAATACGGCGGATCTCTGGATGAGATTAAGTCAGTATATATTTCTATATCTCCTTGTGACAGACCTCTGTACATCTGACATTGTACATCTCTGTACTTTAAAAGTAACCGTTGGCAAAAAAAAGCAAAGTATGTATTAAAACTGTAAGAGCATCAACATACAAAGCATTTTGAAAGATCCTTTAGGCTTTCATATGTGTTTGGCTTTTATAAACCAATTTTTCCTAATTATTAGGCTCGTATCATTTATGTAAAAACATTTAAATTAACTAATATATTTGCATATTTATACTTTTGTCTGTTTTTCACATTTACATATTCACCTTCAGACAGGTCCCTACCCAGCGTTAGCTCAAAAAGAGAGAGAGATTTATTTACCCCCAGTCGATTTTTATATTTGACCCAACAATGGTTTAAAACAACCCAGTGGGTTGGGTTCATCCCTTTTTGACCCAAGGCTGGGTTGAAAATAACCCAGCATTTTTTTAATGTATATGATCATCAGAAACATCTCAGGTTAGCCTAAACTTTTCACTGGTGGTGTAAAAATATACAGTATATACATTTAAAATGTGTTTTTGCGTTTCAGCTGCCTTAGATAGTTGCCCAGTTGGTTTTCAATTGACGAATGGCTCACTGTGGACAAAGTACTTAGTACTTTTATACAGATGGTTTGGGTGTGCCAATTACAATCTGTGACCAAGTGGTCCCTTATATAGAATAATTCAGATTCATCAACCTTAGAACGAGGGTAAGAACAAATTTATGTGCATACGGTGCGTGTTGTGAATCCAGCGAAAGTTATTGTAAGAACCATGTTTGAATACATAAATGAGAACAATTGTTAAATGAATGAGACTCTACAGCACAGAGAACAAAGTGTGCATTTTCTCTCCTGTCATTGGCTGTCATCTTCCACCTACTTTGTTGCTATAGCTTTGTTTCTCCCTTAAATGCTTGCTTGCTTGCTTTTTTGTTGGTGAAAAATGGAAAGAAAGAAAAAATGGTTGAGAACAGCTAAGCAAGCACGTTTTTCAATGTTCTCTTTATCAGCAGATTACATGTCAAATACCTGGTCCATCTCCTTTTTTTCTCCCATTCTTTGTTCTGTTGGCTCTGCACAGTTCTGTTTCGCTCATAATAGATTAAATAAAAAGCGGCAGAATAGAAGGGTCATCCTTCTTACTCACCGATGAACTCACTTTATGAGCATTAAAGCCCTACCAACCTAAAAAATTCACTTTTTATTGTGTTTCTAGCAAACAAAATGAGTCGCCAGTGTGTGCAGAAACATACCGTTATTATACAAATCCATCTATTCTTCTTTGTGCAATCTCCTTTAAACCGCAACAGTCATACAAAACAGGCTGTTGGGGATTCCCTATCAATGTGATGTCACATTGATTACGCCCCACCCATTACCGTTCACAGACTCCGCTTTATGAGCGCGTAGTTCAACCTTCTGCCAGAGACACATGCTTTGATGTAGTCCAAAGCACATGTGTAAAGAGGTACATTCACATTATAAGCGACTTTGTCGCTGTGTGTCGCTCGTCTCTTTCAAAAGAGGCGTTTCCAAATCTGGTTGTCATAAACAAATGAGTATCGTCCACTTCAGTAACTGACGAGAAACGGATGATGTGAACTCCACTGCTTCGTTCTCATTGGTAGTCGCTCCCGAAAGTCGCTCATAAATTGCATAAAGTTAAAGATTTCTCAACTCGCGCGACTGGACACGCCCCTTTTCAGTCGCCAACGCTGTTGCCAGTAAATAACATAAATTTAAATCTACAGTAAGTTACTGGCAAACAGCTGCATAACCACAGCAAATATTTTACAGTGTAGTCTCTGTAGGACCACACGGATCAGTATCTTGGCTTTTTCATGCTATCCAAAGCTTTTCTTTCTGTTTTAAATGTCATTACTAAACCTCTTTTATCATCTCCTTTTAATATAGCTGCATTAAGAAGTTGTGTAATCAATTTTTATTAAGCTCCCTGTGCTGGTGCTCCAACTAACAGTCACAGATCCATCAAAGGCGAGAGATGATCTCTGACCTCAGAGCTGTGTTTTTTTGACAAAGTGAGATTATGTAGACAGCAGTGTGAATGCTCATTCACCTTTCATTTTCAAGTGTATGGCCAAGGGCATCATTCCGCCTGTTAAAACATCTGGACTCAGTGCTGTTTTTTGGATCATATCCAGCATCTCAGGGCATAAATGCAGCACTCTCTTTCGAATGTACATAAACTATGGATGTTAAGCATTATATAATATCTGACAGTAACAACACTGAAAAGCATACATAAATTGAAAAACATCTTATCTTTAAAGGAACACTCCACTTTTTTTGAAAATATGCTCATTTTCCAGCTCCCCTAGAGTTAAACATTTGATTTTTACCATTTTGAAATCCATTCAGCTCATCTCTGGGTCGGGTGGTACCACTTTTAGCATAGCTTAGCACAATCAATTGAATCTGATTAGACCATTACCCCTTCACCTCGGTTTTGCGCGTTCATGTGAGGCGAAGTGGCGTCTCAATTCTCAGTTTGATCAAGGGCTAGGGCCAAGGCATAGGGATACATAGCCCTTGAAACGAAGTGTGATAAGGACCACACTTGAAAGGGAGGGGTAAACGTTAACGTAGGAATTTTATTGATGAACGTCGAACTGTCAAGGAGTCGCACAAATTAAAGTAACGTTATTTTAACGTTGTTTAATTGAGATTATATTATGACACTCATTTTTTATGATACTTTTAATAAAATGTTCAAGCGGTTTTAATTGTAATGTTTTGTTTTGAATCGCTAGTTAAGGTGCTAGCTAGCAGCTAAGTTATGCGCTATTTGTTGAGCTCCGCTCAGGCAATCGATACCACAACCTGAGACAACGGCATATTCTTTGTTTGTCAACGCTTGTCTGTTTACGTAGCAGCCAGTTAGCGGCAAAGGAAGGTGACGCAAATGGTAATTAAGTGGTGTCTCATTTCTTTGACGAACGATCTGTCTTACCCCTTCCCCTTCACTCGGTTTCGAGGGGCAAGGGGAAGACGAAGACAAAGGGAAAGGGGTAAGACAGAGAAATAAGATTGGCCCTCATTCTGGCATAACATCAATCCCCTGTTATTGAAGGTAACAAAGGGGACTATTTTCGGCCGCTGCTGTATATCATTGCGCCTGCTGCAGCCATGGTATGACAGCAAAGTCCTTGATTATTATGCCTTATTACACAATGTAACTACAGAAGAGTTAAGTTTTAAAAAGTACAGTAAAATATTGAAACTCTTTGGTCATTTTGATCGCGATGCTAATGGTCTCAAAGGGCTGAATGATTACAAAACAGTAAAAATTAAACATTTAACTCTAGGGGAGCTGGAAAATGAGCCTATTTTCAAAAAAGTTGAGTGCCACTTTAAAAGGCACTGTTTTATTTTGTGCACGTGTTAATATCTTTGTTACTATGAGGAACTACAACCACAATGCACTTCTTCTGTAATAAAATGTCACAATTTCCTTCATTTATAAATAATTAATGTCCAATGCATACTCATAAAGGGGGCATGTGTGTATACATCCACGTGGTCTGCATTTGTGTGTTGAGAAAGAAAAGTAACTTGTATTCCCATCACGAAGTGCTGGAGTCTCTGGCTGCGTTTGCTGAAGGCTTCTCCACACGGAGGCAGCCAGCGGCCCCTCCTCTGCACACACAAGGGTCATTAGCAGGGTGTTTTCCCTGTTCCTTTCCGTTCTTAATATTTCTTAGCTCTCTCTTTTGCTCCTATTCCCAGTCAGTTTGCTTTTATACATCAATGTCTTCTTCCATCGTACAAATGGCCCACTAGATAGGACCCGTGGGCTAATGGTCTCTCTCCCCTCCCTATTCCTGCCCATTTACGCTGAAAATTAATTAATGTTCTGCATCAATGGCCTTGGGATGCCCACCATGGCTTGTCAGAGACAAGAATATGTCGATTTATGTGAAAGACATATTTGGAGGAGCGTGTAAGCACAACTTTAGAGGCTTTCCATGCTTATGCCGAAGTATGCAGAACTGACTAATTTCAGTGTCTTTTTTATTGATTTTTTAGAATGGTAATTGGCTGTGCCCCACCAATGAGGCCAGATTGCCTCTCTGCTCCTTCATCTGCCTGTTAAGTCCTGCAGACCTAATGAATTTTAATCTAAAGGACGCCGTTGAAAATCTAATTTATTTTCATTAGTCAATTTAAATAAGATCAACACAGGAAAGTACATCTAAACAGCCGTAGGGCAATGCCAAAAATGCATTTGTTATCTGCTTGAGACTGCGCCGATTCCTTACACGGACGAGACAGTAGCCTCTGCTTGTCTTTCTCTCCGCTTCTGTCCTCTCTTCACTACCCAGCACCATAGCTGCCAAAAACATTTAACCGGTGATTAGAGTGGACTTGATCCAGATGTTATAATTATGATGTGCTGGATCATTTTTTCGACATCTCTATCTGCCTCCTCAGCATTTTTATTAATCAGAGATCGCTCGTGGTGGTTCAGACATAGTGGAGCTCAGTAATGAGGTGTGGTGGACTCCAGCTCTCTCATGCACACAGGTGGAGTGTAGAGGTTTGAGCTGATCTGTAGTCAGGTTGCAGGTGGAGGCACATCTTGTGGACCAGCAGGTGTGTTCTGGTTTAGCAGAGCTCCTGAGGGACATTATCATACTTTCTCTCTCTCTTTCTGAACTGCTGTAATCACCTCTCTGCTCTGGTGTGCCTCTCTGCCATTCCTCACCTCTCTCATTCTGACCAGCACTGCTGGGCACTTTTAAACTTTCACGGATGAAAGTAAGCAAGCATTACAGTTACTGAATATTCACTTTGTTGGAGCTAAAGCTTGCTTCAATTTATTAAGGTGATTCAGCATGATGTCATGGTGCCTTGGAAGCCTGGCTGAAACCAATTTCCTTACAAGCTAGTTTCATACACAAAACACTGCTTGTGAATTCAGTGACTCAGTGGGCAGAAAAGGTGGCAGACACAACCTGTGTGTCTTTTTAAGTTTGATAACAGACAGTAGCTCTTTTGGGTCTACAACCACCTAGTAGATTATAGGTGTGCACACTACTCACCTTTAAGCTAAATTCAGCTTTTGAAGCTAATTGTTCGTTAAATTACTAAATGGCATAAATCTCTCACCTTTTCCATCACACGAGTTTGCATCCCTGTTGCCATGTTTATTTTTTATTTTAGAGCTATATTCCTAAAATCATTCATCTTTTATTTTGGAGCTTTGGTGTTGTGCCTCTCACTGTATGGGTTTGTAATGCATGTTTTGTCTATAGAAGACATATTAAAGGGATAGTTCATCCAAAAATGAAAATTCTATCATTATTTACTTAACTTTTATGTTGTCCTAAACTTTTATGACTTTATTCTGTTAATCACAAAAGAAGATGTTTTGATCATAGATGGTAAGCACACTGTTAACGTTACCCACTGACTTCCATAAAATTTGTTTTTCCTGCCATGAAAGTCAATGGGTACCATTAACTTTGGTTATTAGGGATGTAACGATTTAACCGTGTGTCCCATTAGAAATGCCTGTCTGAAATCGATTCTGAATCGCAAGGTTGCGATTCTTTGTTTCGTGCACAGCTTGTACTACGGCATTTGGTCAGTAGGATGTCCTTACCAATCTAAAATTATAACGAGTCGGATTCGTTTATAACGTGCATTTAAAAAAGCAACACTCGTTAAAAAAATAATTTAAAATATTCAATATTATCATGAAAATACCTGAAACAATTTGAAGAACAGTGATATAAATATTCCTGTAGACATTTCCTAGAATAGCATTCGTAATGCTACTTCTTCTGTGGCACAAAGGGAGTTTCTTCACGGAGCGCCTTCTGGCGTTCGGATGTGCCTGGATTTCACCGTAATTCATTCAAATTCATTCATTGAGAAAACGGGCATTTGCACGGTTAATCGTTACACCCCTAGTCGTTATCATCATTTATCACAATATCTTTGGTAACACTTTACTTGAAGGGGTGTTTATAAGACTGACATGACACCTTTATAATCATGATATGACTCGTGTCATGAGGTTTTATGCACATTTATGACAACTGTCATTAAGTGTCACTTGTTCAATTATGTAATTTTAAATGCAAATATGACATTGTTTGAGATGTCTTTGTTATGACAACTTGACATAAACCAAGACAACATAACTTACCACTTTTTACCCAATTGAATTTCTCGTTAAAATGTCATTAAGTGTGAATATTCTGTCAAATATGTTTATAACAGCGTCATGAATATTCTTCAAACTTTTGTGTTTCCTCCAGGTGTTTAAGAAATAAAATAAATTATCCAAAAATAATAATAATTCTAATTAAAATTGATAAAATAATATTTTATTGCATTTGGACATCGATTCACCTCAAATTAAATGAAAATGTTACAATAATGGGTTAAGCCATTAATTAATTAATTAATTGTTTTGTTAGGTTTTTCTTCTATGTCAGAAAATTTCAAAACTCTCTGTGTAAGAAAGAACAAGTTATGTTAGTTATCATTTTTTTTTATTTATTGTATACATAAAGTTAAAGGTATAGCGGAAGATTTTTTTTTCGGGTGGATCATCTAGATTATTGGTCATCCCAGATGTCAATCATTTTGATGATATGTTGACGTATAACCGTCATACGTGCTCGTTCCTAGGTTCCCTTTCTGCACATGCGCACTTTCAAGTGTATATGCGTGTTGTGCTACGGTTCAACCATTCATTGAAGCTTGCGTCTCACTGTGGTTTTTTTTATGTCTGAGGGTCGCAAGAGAAAAAGTGTCTACGAATTGAATGACAAAAAGAGAAAGGACTATGAAGAAAGAAACAAGACCAGAGTGTTTATGGGAGATTATTTCACATGCTGGCGTGAGCTAATAGGACAGGTTGGGCTTCCCACGCAAAGTTTCTTCTCGAAAGGTACATTTTGTCATGCTATTTGGAGACATCCATTTAAAATCACTGGCAGTAAAAGTTGATGTAAGCTATGATTAGCGATGCTAGCTCTAGCACAAGTCACGAACCGCACAGATACGGTATACATGCCGACAGCAACTTGTAAACAGAGCTAACAGGCGTTCTCTCTCGGGAAGAGGTAGAGTGTTGCGCGTGTGCATTTTGGTTCTTTTAAATAATTCGGGAAAATCTTCCGCTATACCTTTAAGTATAATCTTTTGACGTGTTTGTTGCATTTTGTTAAGGTAATTATTTGACATAGTATTAACACTTACTGACATTTTTATGTCAAGTTCAATTTGTACCACTGTAGTTGAGGTCAAAAAAAATATTCATGATGCTGTTATAAAACTATTAACACTTAATGATATTTAAATGACAGTTTAGTGTTATGTTAACTTTGCATTAAAATGACATAATTAAACAAATGACACTTAATGACTCTTTCATGTTCATGACACGTGTCATGTCATGATTATGATGGTGTCATGTCAGTCGTATGTAGACCCCTTCAAGTAAATTGTTACCATATCTTCTTTTTTGTGTTCAATAGGTTTAGAACAACATTAGGGTGAGTAAATAATGACAGAATTTTCATTTAAGTGTCTTAAAATTCACAGCTTTTTTCATTAATGCATAGAGACAGAGCGCAGCGCGTCACAACCTGAAAACCACGCCCACCGGGGGGGAAAGCAACCCGACAGTCTCCATTGACTTTGTATTGCAAAAGGCCGCCTCCTTGTCATTTCTGGCTTATAACAAAAAACTGAATAATGCCTAAAAGCTGCTTTGGGACAATATGTACAGCTAACAAGCCAAAGAACACAGAAATAAGTTTTTATAAGCTGTCGAGCCGTAAAACCCAGTCTTTAAGGAGAATAAAGTGGATCGCCGATTACGTTTCCCTCTATTGGACGCAGTTTTACTAATAGGAGTACTATGAAAAGTTGCCTGTTTCCATTTCTGTGTCTAAACGCTCGTTTTTTGAAGTCGACAGCTTATAAAAAATTATTTATTTATTTTTTTGGCGTGTTAGATGTACACCTTGTCACACAGCAGCTTTTAGGTATTATTCTGTTTTTAAGTTTAATCTGTAAATAAGTTTTTATAAGCTGTCGACCCCAAAAAACGAGCGTTTAAAGACACAAAAATGGATACAGGCAACTTTTCATAGTACTTCTATTAGTAGAACTGCGTCCACTAGGGGGAAACGTAGTCGGCGATCCACTTTATTCTCCTTAAAGGCTGGGTTTTATGGCTCGACAGCTTATAAAAACTTATTTCTGGGTTCTTTGGCTTGTTAGCTGTACATATTGTCACACAGCAGCTTTTAGGCATTATTCAGTTTTTTGTTATAAGCCAGAAATGACAAGGAGGCGGCTTCTCGCAATACAAACTCAATGGAGACGGTTGGATTGATTTCCCCCCCGGTGGGCGTGGTTTTCAAATTTGCATAACGGCGCTCTGTCTCTATTAATAGTTTTCACTGAAACACTGAAGCTAGTTGGGGTTGGACATACTGAATAACCCCCTCTCCTTTTAAAATAACCAATAGCGTTTATTTTACTTCACCGCCTGGGATCTAATGAGAAGCGGAAGTGCAGAATGATGTCATAAAAATCTGTTCAAAAACTTGAACTTTGATTTCATGGGAAATCTAAAGCAGTGGTTCCTAATTCTGCTCCTGCTGACCCATACCACATTTGGTAGTCCCCGTTATTTAACACACTCTGGTCCAAATCAGCAGCTTGTTACAGACCTATGAACTGAACAGATATGGGAGACATATAAATTTTGAAGCATTAGGAGCAACTGCTTTACAAGAAGACTAGTACAGCTCTTCAATCGACCAGAATAAAGAAATGAATAGAATAGTCTCCACTCTCCACCAGCAGTCATTATTATTCGCTGAAAGACATGTCCTTAGCTGCGGGAAGCCACTACACAGCTCAACCAACAGCGTTACCTTTCAGAAACACCTGCTGTGGGTTACACCTACACCACAGTAAGAGAAAGCCAGAATAGAACAAAGAGACGAAGTGACCAACCGCAGGTCTCCAGTTGTCTTGGCATCTATTTGAAAAAAGTGAAGCGAGATCAGAGAGAACCATTAGGCTGAAATAACGCTTGTATAATTAAATGGCATCAATTAAAGAATCTTTTATGATGTCAGGATATTCTTTTAATTGAAGTGCTTTAGTTTTATGAGGGTCATGGCAGAAGACTCCCATGAGGAGTGTGGGGGAAGACATGTACCCATACACAATGCATACTCCCACACATAATGGACTGTGATTGCAGATGCTATTATACGCCACAGTGAGGTAAACAGGGGAGTTTTTATGCGGTAGGGCTGCGCATCACTTATAACCCTATCATCTCACAACTGCAGTACACGAGACCTGTATTCGTTTCTCACTCCGACAGTGGACTCATTATTTACTCTATAGCTAAACGTTGAATAATTCACACATTGAATTATTTTGCCTGGCTGTGTTCGGGCTTAAGTTTAAGTCTATTGCGACTGCAGCTGCACTGGGCTCTGTTGCTAGGCAATGACCGTCCACCACGTGAGCATGTGTTTTGAAATACTTGTCTCGTTGTCAGTCAGGATTAGCAGCAGTGCCACTACGACTTGCAAAACGTCTTAATTTCCCGAAGATGGAAGATAAACGTCGATACGCGTCAATATTTCTCTCATGACAGAGCATCAGATCAGCCACGGTAGACTGTACTCCCATTTACTTTCAAGATAAAATGGCATTTGGAAATACAGCCCAGATTAAAGTTTAAAGGCCTGTCAGACGTTAAGCAAAGATTTATTTCCTTAAGTTTAGATAGGAAGGATTAAATTGAAAGGTCGCTAAAAAGCTGCCAGCTGAAAAAGATGTGCTCCGTAAAAAATCTTTACGGTGATCTGCAATAAACTTAACATTCTTGTGTTAAATCGGTAAATCGGGCTGCACAATATATCAAAATGATCACAGTACCACAGATTTGCAATAACTCATTAATTTGAATACTTACAAAGGGTATGTATAGTTAAAGGGGTGGTTCATTGGTATTTCATGCATTCTGACTTATAATGCATTCTAAGTTGTTTCCTCATGCTAAAGGTAGGCAAAGTGTCAAAAAAGCAGTTGGGCATGTTACAGAGTATTTCTGTGCCAAATGCACTTCGCCAGGGTTTTCGTACAAGTTTCGGAAAGTTTTTTTTCGAATACAGGTCCAGCTGACGTTTCAGGGGTTTCTATACGTATCACTTCTTTTTATGGGCACTTTCCCCGGAAAACCCCGCCCACCCGTCAATCAGCGGGAGACGCTAGAACTTACAAACATCACATCACGCGACAGCTTTGTTTAGTATCAAGACTCAACAATGGCACGAAAGAAGAGGTGTGTTTTTGGATGTAAGGAGAAGAAAGCCAGCCTTATGGAAACAATGGATATAGTTTATTATCCGGGGTAGCAGCGGAGTTTTGCGTGTGTGTTTGATGCGCTGGATTTCATTAAAACGTCCCAACGGGGTCATGAGTTGCATGCGGTAAGTAAGACTTCTATGTTATGTTGGAAATAGGTGCGTGCATATTATATAAATGACACGAACATGTAGTGAGTCATAAGTTAAACAGTGATGTATAGTGTTGCATGACGCGTAGTCGCTCCTCCCGCGGTAGTAACTCCTTCATTTTTTCGCACGTTATCGGAAAGATTCGGTATAAGCTAATCTTTCTTTTATAAATCTGATTAAACTGAAGACTCTTCGAAGATATAAAGGATGTAATACTACTTTATATGTACTCCAGATTAACATCAGAAATGCAGAAACAGCGTGTGTTATGTGAGCTTTTAAGTTTTAGCAAGGAGAAAGTGAGCGCTTGTGTGTGCTCTGACGTGTGGAAGATAATCAACCGTCAGAATGATATTTGTTATCATTTAAATTTTTTAACATATTTAAATAAGTGCAAATTGATGTTAAGCAGTTTTAATATCGCATATCGTTTATTGTATCATTTTGTAAGACATTGCATATCGCATAATATTGTGAAGCCTACTCTACTGTTTTTTTTTTTCGTGTAATCTTCATCAAATATGCTTGCTATGTAAAATAAATGCAATGTTTGTACAGTGGAAAGCATAAGTTGGTGTTAGAGATTATTATCAGTGCACACTGAAGCATTAGCATGTCAGTTCTGCTGTTATGATGGGCAGCCATTTTTGCCTTCCACAGATTCCGCTTTGTATATGTTTCCATATTGAAAAAAGCTGTAGAAAAATGATTGAAACACCATGCACCTCCAAACCGCTTTGTTTTTGCCCTTGAGAGCAAATTGAAAGAGAAATACACCAACATGTATAGCAATACCGAGAGAGAGGTTTCAGGAAGTGTGGGTGGACCACTATTGAAAAGATGCCTGAGGGATCAAGATCTCTCTGTCATCTTACCCCTCAGAAAATCTCCAAACCTGCCACCTGCCATCCTTCACTCTTAAAAAAAATGGTTCTATATCGAACCAGAAATGGTTCTATCACCCGCTTCATATATGGAACCCCTAAATGGTTCAATATAGAACCACTTTAATGGGTTCATTAAAAAGAACCCCAAATGGTTCTTTGAATCAAAGTTAGATGGTTCTATTTAGAACCATTAAAGGTTCTTTATTATTATGAGTAATTTATTATTGATAAGAAATTATAACCGATCTAGAAAATTATAAAAGTTTACTATTTATTAATTGTATTATACAGAAATACAAATCTATAAAAATTACTTAAAATCACATCTCTTTATTCTGTATTAGACAGCAAAACTTTAGTTTACATTTAAAATGTCTCATTACATTCAACCATTTAGTTATTTAATTATTTCCATTAAGCATTTTCACTTTTTAATAAACATACATACGTTTATATATAAATAATATATATAAATAAATTGCATCTCTGTATTAAACAGCTAAACTCTTAATTACACTATACATTAAAAATTTTGTTTAAGTTATTTCCCTTACGCATAGATACTGTACAGTATATGCAGTATTAATTTTTAGTAACTTTTACATGTGTCTGAAATGATGAAAAGAAATCACGGTAACACTTTACAATAAGGTTCATTAGTCAACATTAGTCAGCTACATTAGTTAACATGAACTAATAATGAACTGCACTTATACAGCCTTTATTAATCTTTGTTAATGTTAATTTCAACAATGACTTTATTAAAATCTTGTTAACATTAGTTAATGCACTCTGAACTAACATGAACAAGCAATTAAAGCTTAAATTTTTATTAACTAACATTAACAAAGATTAATAAATACTGTAACAAATGTATTGCTTATGGTTTGTTCAAGTTAGTTAATACATTAACTAATGTTAACTAATGAACTTCACTGCAAAGTGTTACCGAAATCACAATGCATTTAAAGACAATTCATGAACAATCTATTAAATAGAATGACAATTTACACAAGTTGATTGTACATTTGTTTTGTACAGGTATTAAAATTTAAGCATATATTTTATAAATTAAAGTCACTGTGTGCTTAATGGCAAAAGGGTATTGAACATTGAGGAGAAAAAAAAACGCAAACAGTTGTCACGGAGTGACTATGCGGGGCGGAACCAAAAGGAGAGTGAAGAGGTTCCGCCCGGACCGGTTTGTACAGACACCGGCACTTCAGGGTTCCCCGGGAATCCCCGCACTCGCTGAAACAAGGCACAGCTGTTATATCCTCCTCCCAGGCTCGCCACGCCTGGGAGGAGGATATAAAGAGAGAAGGTAGAAGTTACTGAAAGGGTCGATTTTCGGGCGAGTCAACTTCCGCCTTGGGCAGCACAACGAAGACCAGCCTCCGAAGAGTCCGCAGGCTCTGCCGATCCGGCGACCGCTAGGTAGCGGGCGGAAAGAGTGCGGGGCTGGTCCGGGCGAAAGGACGGCGTGGTTGTGTATAGGAAGTTACTTGTCAGAGTGAAGTTTGATCGCGTTGGATATACGCTGCAGATGCCGGCTGGGTTGTTAGTCCTTCGGGTGCTGAAATACGTAGTTCTGCTACGGCTAGGAGCTGTGGAGAGAGAAGAAACACTGTTCAACAGTCAAGTAAGAACCTCTTGAAACGGAAATACACAAAGCTTTATTGAAGTGTTGTGCTGTGTCCTTGTCGTCCGTACTCACCTTAGGAGGGTCTTGGACCCTTGTAGATGCCATCAGGGGCCGCCGCGACGGTGTGTGCCCAACCCACCCAGATACGCTCTGTAGCGGTGTTCCAGCTGGAGTCACGTGGAAACCCCTCCAACGTCCCTGGCCCCGTAATACTCCCCCTGAGGACGAGAAGCGAGATTTTTTTATTCCCTTTCCCATTCCCCACTTTAGTTTTAAATAATTTAAATAAAGTTTCTATTTCTATATTTTACTTACCTCTGGTTTGTCTGGTCATTGGGGTGCTTTGGGACCTCCTCGAGGTGGAACTAGGAGGAGCGTGATCCGCGACAGGGGCGGTCCGCTTCTCCGACCTGTGACACAGTCATTCCACAGCCTGTGATGTCAATGTCTTCCACATATTAAGTTCACATTGTCCATTATAAAGTTGATACATTCAGATTTGAAAAGATCAGGAGAGCCGTTGAACACTATGGTTGGTGTGGGACCTTTGGGTTCCTGTAAAACAAACATTTCACCTTTTAAAGGGAAATTCCGCCCTAAAACGGAATTTAGGGTGTTTTTTCGTTGTTAACGAGTCAAACTTTCATTTAAAAGCATATTTATGACTGAAGAGCAACATTTAAGATATTTAAGATGTTCGTTTTCTGGTAAACTGGCCTTTGAATGGGAGTGAACAGAGCACGCCGCATGAGCGCACAAAATCCCCACCCCCACAACACCAAGAAGGCTCGACACAACGTGACACCCCACTCGAAGCACCACGCGGGCCTCCACACATGAACGCGAGCATTGAGAACATTGTTTGTGTACACAGATTTTAGTAAAAGCGAAAAGTTTGGAACAACTTACCGTGCTGTTAAACTGCGTCCCGTCGCCATCTTGCCAGTCATGAGCAATCGATCTCAGAATGCGACATAAGGAGGAAGGAGAGTAAAGATGGATAGCTCCTAAAGCATAGTTCCATATAAATGCACGGATAATTTGTTGTTTTGTCTCAAGTGAAAAACAATATTGACCCTGTAGTTGAAAAAGTAGCGTCCTATGGAGTCCATTCAATCGCATTCTGAAATCGATTGCTCATGACTGGCAATATGGCGGCGGGACGCAGTTTAACAGCACGGTAAGTTGTTCCAAACTTTTCGCTTTTACTAAAATCTGTGTACACAAACAATGTTCTCAATGCTCGCGTTCATGTGTAGAGACCCACGTGATACTTCGAGTAAAGTATCACGTTGTGTCGAGCCTTCTTAGTGTTGTAAAAATAGAGATTTTGTGCACTCATGCGACATGCCCTATTCACTCCCATTCAAAGGCCAGTTTACCAGAAAACGAACATCTTAAATATCTTAAATGTTGCTCTTCAGTCATAAATATGCTTTTAAATGAAAGTTTGACTCGTTAACAACGAAAAAACACCCTAAATTCCGTTTTAGGGCGGAATTTCCCTTTAAGTGCTTTTTACCAATTAACAGAAGCCATCAAATAGACTTAAAATTATCCCATAATAACACAAATAAAGTATGACAACTAGGCAAGCGACACTCACGAACCAACAAGACTCATAATAATTGATGTAGAGCTGTATGCTATTTAAGGGTAAACAGAGTAATAGTTTTATATTTGCATTGAATGTTACTTTAAATAAAGTGCCTCAAATGCTAACTAAATTACAGAAGACTTACACTATTTACACAGTAAAGGAAGCTGGGATTTTCTTGAAATAATGCTTGCAATAACATAAGTGCAGCATTCCTCACCAGACCTACAAAGATACAAATTATTGTACATTAGGTACAGATATCAATTACAGGGACATTTTACTCAAAAAAGAAAACTCATTCACTCACTCGTTATTTCAAACGTTCACAGCTTTCTTTCTTCAGCAGAACACTAACACAAAAAAGATTTTGAAGAATGTAACCGAACAACTCTGCTAGCAATTTAATGGACACAAAACCAATGCAGGTCAATGGGCACCATTGTTGTTCGATTACCATACTTTTTCAAAATTTCTTCTGTTGTGTTCTGCTGAAGAAAGTGACGACAATTTTAATTTGTGGGTAAACTTTAACTCTTTCTCAGCCAGCGTCTCTTAATTAACAAGTTTACTCTTCAATGACAAGGAAAAAGTTTATACTAACATTATTTTCATATTTTCACTTATACAATTTAAAGGTGCTAGAACCTTTACATTGACTATGCAAATAAGGCTACTTTACACTGGACAAAGAACAAGCACCTTCTGTGGTTTCCTCTCCAATGAGATTGGCGTAGAGATGTTTTTACTTCCTTCTTTTGCACTCCTGATGATGTTTGGGGCCATTTTATTAAGAGATGTTTCCATGTTCTTCACCAAGTCTGTTCCAAACCACATTGTCATTCCATGCAGCATCTTAAAACAAAAAATCTTTATATATCCACTTTCAGACAAACAAGTTCCTTAAAGTCTACATTAACTTGAGGTTGCAATTGACTAGTGATGTATTTTTCAAAACACAATGTTCAATAAAAAAATAGTGTGAAATATACAGAATTTAAATTAAATCCTCAAACACTTTACAGTCTTTAATGCTAAATTCTAAATGAAATACATACAGTAAGAATTATCATTAAAGCTACAAAATACAGATTTCTTTTTATTTTCTCTTAATGAACATTAGTGACGAAGTCTTACAAGGTCCTTTTAAGCACCTTACCTTTTTGCATCAATGGGGTTTATATTTTAAAGCCAGTGACGTGTCTGACCATTTATTAACCATGGTTATCTGTGGGGGAGAGGAAAAAAGCATAAACTACACTTCACAAACCAAATACACATAAAAACCTGAACACGTGTGGTTTTTAAAACATTTGAATGTTAAATGTAAGTGTCTAGCTACCATCACATTAATTAATTGTGTGCATCACAGAAAACATGCATATCTAGACTTGCGGATACAAACGCTGCACTGCAATCGTGCATTTATAATACAGACCAGCAGAAAGTTCTTAACTGTGGCCAGCAGTTTCCACTTTCCTTCAAGATTTAGCTCCAACCCTGATAAAACACTCGTGAACAAGCGAAAAATACTCACGGAATATGTGTAAAACTGCGACAAACATTTACATATAATTTCCCTTCCACCGTCTTTCACCCGGTTCCTTTGACCACGCGCTTCATTGAAATAACACCCCTGTCTCGAATTTCGTCTCCTTACAACACAGCTGTCTTATTGTGCTTGGCAATTTAATTTAAAATGACAAAGAAATAAAGCAGGACTGTAACGTAATTCATTAAAACCAGGAACAAAATGTATTTAACAGAGCTTTTATAACTGACGGTTGACGAAGCCCGTCAGTGCTTTAACGTTACCAGCAGTATTTTTTAACTGAGGTAAATATTATAAATGTAGCTTCTAGTATCACTATTTAGCACAAGACCTACTCTAACAAAATAAATATTAACTAATTATACTAAATATTTCAGTAATATCGTTTCAAAAATGTAGAAAGTTTACTTACCTCAGGGTACAAACAAGCAGAAATGACGGTCCGGAGTCCGAACTCCTCAGTTTGAAAAAATAACTGTCACGCCTCGAGGCTCATCTTCGCGTATGGTGGTGGTCTCTGCCTCTCCACATAACCACCGCTCTGGTTTAATAAACAGAGGAATATAAACACACACACATACATAAATAACATGTTTAATATAATAAAGCTTGACGGTGAAAGATGTTATACCCTAAAATTGCCAAGTTTCCCTCAGACATCACACGTAATTGAATTAAACACTATTGGGCGGTTTTCTCGGACAGGACTTATCACTGACTAAAATACTGACATCTGTTAACATATGAGTGCTATTGTTTTGTCTCAAAATGCACACGGGTATTGTATTTTATAAGGTTTGTTTGTAAAAATGTCCCAATTATAATTAAGACGGAGTCCTAAACCCTGTCCGGTATTATCTTAACTAAAATAGCTCCACTTTAACTCGGACACATAACATAACACACACTTTAACTCGGACACATAACATAACACACCTTTATATAACTTATATGTTTACAAAAACGTCGAGTATTTGCGTCTTTGCCAATTAATATAGTCTAAAATTAACATTTATTTACAAACACTTACCTGACGTGACCTTGAGGAAACGGCTGATGACTCGTGTCGTTGTGGGAAACAGTGAGTGATTCCGGCTGTTACATGCGGAATGATCTCAGATGAAATGACCTGTGATTCAGATCCTTCCGAGTTAAGTTAAGACATTTTAAATTAAAAACTCACGCACATACTGTACATACACACGCGCGAGCAAACGGGTCGCGCGCAAACGGGTCGCGCGCGCGCGCACACGGGTACACACACGGGTATATTTAGAAGTTTTATTTAAGATTGTTATGATATTGGGACTATTTCTCCACTCGCTCCTTCAGATCTGAAGTTCAAATTCGCATGCAGTCCGGTTATAACAAATGTAAAAGATATGAAACATCACTCAACAGCAATATCAATTAAGTGCAATCCTAAAATATGATTTAAAACATAACCCTTTTATTGTTAAGTATGAGAAATCAAAATGAATCAAATCACATGTTTAAACGCCACAGAGATATCAGAGCCAGCAGTCGGGCTTGCCGAGGAGAGGCTGCGCTGGGCGGGGTGTGGGCGCTTAGTGTCTGTGATTTTCTGGAGCTCATATGGAGCTCATCTACGTCCGAAAGTGTCCGAGCACATTTTTAAATAGACGCTATCTTTATTAACCGACCGCATATTTAAACTTTAAGCACATACATTCACGCCTGAACAACTCTTACAATTACATTTTGTGACCAAATAACAGTAATATTATGAGCATTTTGTTGTCAGGAAACATAGCTGTCATAACTCCACATACTTACCTGATTTGTCTTAATTAGTTCAGTCAACACTAGCCATTCTGAATTTTGACTGGATTTGAAAATAACCATTCATTTAATATTTTAAACACAGATCTTCTCAACTAGCTCAAACAAAAAAATTGGTTTAACTTATATATTTTTGCCCGTCCAACATTTCATTAGTTGGATTTTTTACAGTGTACACTAAATATTAGTAGCCTATTTGTTGACTCTCTCTTTATTTGACCACAACCTATTGACACAAAAAGGTTTGTGAATGAGTTGTGTAGGTTTGTAAATGAGTTGTGTAGGTCTGCAATTATTGTGTAATCTTTAGATTACACTTCAGTCACAAAACGTGAATTATAGAACCATTTTAATAAAAATGGTTCTTTGCCTTCCAAGGGTTCTATATGGAACCCGTTTTTTGGTAAAAGGTTCTATTGGCCAAGTATAGAACCCCACGGTTCTATATAGAACCTCAAGGAACCTTTTTTTTTTAGAGTGTTCTTAACAAGCCTGAATCTTACTGCTTCACAGCTGGTTTGCGCTCCGGATAACTGACGTCTTTAAAAATTCCTGTTTTAATACCCAGCCTGCACTGCGATCTGGAAATGCCATCACTAATTTCCCTTTTTTAAGAAAACTGTGTGCGTTTGACAGTGGTGGAAGGAGAGGTCGGCCGGTGGGCTTGCCTCTGGCTTCTTCTTTCCTGCTTGCTTTGTCATTGTGTTGGGTCCAGAGCTCCCAATTAGGCGAGGAGTGTGTAATCATGGATATACTGTACTGTATGGTTGGCACAGAAAGCCACTGGTCATAACTGTGCTTTACTCGGAGAGCATATTCACTGGGTATACACACAAACTTTCATAGTTGTGTTTGCTTAGAAGTGCTCACGATACACGCACAGCTGGTGGCATCTACTCTTTCACTGTCTGTTTTGAGGACCGTTCCTGTCCAGATGCACTGATGCATTTCAGTCACCAGTCTTTAAATTGGCAGTCATAGCAAGTTTTATATCCAAATACGACAAACAAAAACTTTCCTTCTGTGTGCGGCATCTGTTCAAATCCAAAAAGACGTGGTAAAGCAGCTGTTCTTTGCGCTGGTGTGAGTATGGTGTTGGTTAATCCTGTGAGGGGACTTTGGCAATGTCTCTAAATCGGACTGCGCTGACAGGCATCCAGCAAAGGTGCACAGCAGCTTTGACTGTGAAATGCACAGATTAGTGAACCAAGCTCCAGATTGACCAGCTCAGTCCAAACGGGAAGTCTCATCACCTTGCAGAATGCCTAGACAGCTAAACCGGATAGCAGGAAAGTTAAATATAAATTTTAAACAAAAAGACTGCATTTGCTACCGTGGAAGTTGTATGTTGAATAAGAAAAGCAGGAATGTGTGATTCACACCAGTTGGGATCTGCAAGGTGTTGTTTACATTAAGAAATTTCCATACAGGAATTTCCGTAAAAATGTACAGGCTGAAAAAAACGTGGAATAATATGAAGAGTTTGGTTCCAAAACGCAATAAATCCATTTTGACTAATTTCGGTAAAAACGTGTTTTCTATACCAAGAAAGTGACAAGATGAAAACCAATATTTTCTGTTACAAAATTTCACATAGCATCTTTAGGTTTTAAAAACATAAAAAATGTAAATCCATAATTTGATTTTCAAAGATTTATTATAAAAACTGATTATTTTTCCACAAAGTGCAATAAATTGACATTTATTTTTTTCAAAATGCTATAAATACTATTGAATCAATATATAAATGTGCATTCATCTTTGCCATGTTATATTCATTTAGTTGACTGGTATACACTGATAAAAAATAAACATTAATGGCATTAATCAAAACACTTACTTTGTCATATTAAGAACACTGTCATTGCTGCTGTTATACTTGGGACGTCGTCGCTGAACTTTTTGACAGCGATGAGCTGTAAAATGTTTTGGTCCTGCTCGATTTTCGTTGGCTTTCCGTAAAATAATGGAAAGTTTTTCATAAGATCTCCTGGGGTCAATGTGTTAGCATGACAGAAGCTTGATGTTGTCGGGAGAACAAGCAACCGGCATTTTCCTTCTTCGTAGTGCCTCTCATGTAAATTATTAGATGTTGATCGCTTACGTTTCTTCCCCGTCTCAGAAAACCACCACTGGTTTATCAATACCATCAAAGTATTATTTTGTTTTTTTGTTTGTTGATCACGAAGTAAAAAGTAGATGAGGAAAACTAGGATTCCGTGTGTATTCAACGCACCGCCATTGTTTGTTTACAGTGTGGGGAATAGTGCGCTGTGATTTGTTGAATGGTATATATCGCTTTTTTGGGAAAAAATGAAGATATTGGATTTTGCGTAAAATTAAGAATTTACTTTTATTTTTAATACTGACCTGATACAATACTGTTTTTGGCGGTAACTCATTTTTTTTTAATGGCGTATTTCGCGTTTTGGAACCAAACTCTTCATATGTAAATTAATATAAGCATTTGAACTGTAATTCAAGCTTTGCATTACTGCTTTTCCATTGGAAGCATTGTCCCATTGTGCATAACTGTAAGCACATTTTTATTAAAGGTATGAATAAAATGTTGTCTGTGGTAATTCACGGTATTCCTCAGATGGTACAACAAAGCTTATTTTGAACCTGGACCATTCACACTGTTTATAGTATGGTATATACATCTTAAATGTAGTGTATCTTTTGTGATACTATGTCAGCATTTATCCAGATTCACATTTATATTTTCTGCTCATTTTATCTGCATTTCGTTTTGCTGAAACAAAGATAAAAATGCTGAAGAATAAAAAACATCTATTTTTAGCCTTGCTTACGCTCAGGTCAAAATTTGCGTAGTTTGGAGGAGTGCATTATAGAAAATATTAAACTAGAAATAGCAGTAAAAAAATGAAAAAAAGACAGGAATAAATGGTTATAAATAAAGTAGGGGGTTGGCAGATGGGTTGTTGAGCAATGCAGAAAAGCATCTCATTTCATAATTCACTGTTGGCTCCAAGATCCACACTTTCCCTCATCCTCCCACAAGTCTGAGCCCTGAATTATGAGCAGGAATAGGTTCTGCTTAATTTCCTTTTTATATCGGGGGATTGAAAAGTTCACTCCAAGAATTTCTGACATTTTTTCAGTCTTACTGCTTCATCAGTCTCTACATTACTCTGTTGTATTGTTGTGTGTGTGTGTGTGTGTGTGTGTGTGTGTGTGCGTGTGCGTGTGCGTGTGCGTGTGCGTGTGTGATTGATGTAAATGTTAAATAAGTGTTTAATACTCAGACATGGTTTTAATTGGAGTTCAGTGGTCTGCTGTATGCTTGCAAGCGTAATTATCAAGGGTTAAATTCAACATGACAGTGTCTTCACACATTTTTTTGGATTGTCTCGCACAGTTTTGTTCTCATTAACATGCATCTCTGTCCGATTTTCTGTCTCCGCAGTGCACAGCAGCAGGCGTTCCTCTTGGAGAACGTGGCGTGTAATCCCGCAGACTGTGGCGAGGTGGGCCGGATGTTTCGTGTGCATTGGGAGCAGTCAGATCTCAGTGCCATCCCCAGGGCTGTTGTGGCCACTTTTTTTGACATCTATGAGGACGTAAGTGTTGGCCTTTTCCCCTTGCCTTCGGCATTTTAATTAAAGCCGACAGAGTGAAGCCGCACCGCTACTTCAATCTTTTATCTTTTTCTCTCCAACCGATCACTCTTTTCTCATCTCACTGATGTCTGTGTGACCCGCATTACTGATCTTTTGCTTTTATCTGATTTACTTCATATTGACTGTAATATTGCCCCAGTGGTGCGACACACACACCCTGTCCTCTTTTGACATTGGAGAACTACACGGTCTACATTTCCCATCACTGATGTATCTGTTTGTCTCACTGTCAATCTATTTGTCTTTCCATCTATACTGAACGTTTATTTGACCTAGACATCTTAGGACAAATATATTTAATATTTCTTTCTCGCTGTCATAACATTTCTTTGTCTAATTTTAAAATATTTCCAGGTTGCAATTAAATTACAAATCCCAGATTTTAAATGCGTTCTCAGACCCCACTGTATATCATTTTGTATTGGCATGGTAATTTTTTGGCATCTCAAATTTAGAAAAAAGCATAACCTCTGGAAAAAAATTAAAGGGGCCATGGCACAAGATTTTTTTAAGATGTCAAATAAATCTTTGGTGTTCCCAGAGAACATATGTGAAGTTTTAGCTCAAAATACCATATAAATAATTTATTATAGCATGTTAAAATTTCCACTTTGTAGGTGTGTGCAAAAATGTGCCGTTTTGGATGTGTCCTTTAAAAAGCAAATGAGCTGATGAAATTCAAACACTGATCACAATGATGGTGGTGTGTTGTAATTAAAACTCAATTGTGCTTTTCTTTGCACTAAATGGCAGTGCTGTGGTTGGATAGTGCAGATTAAGGGGTGGTATTATTATATTAAGAGCTCCTTATGACATAATAAGGAGAGCCAAATTTCAACGACCTATTTTTTCATGTGCTTGTAGAGAATAGTTTACCAAAACTAAGTTACTGAGTTGATCTTTTTCACATTTTCTAGGTTGATAGAAGCACTGGGGACCCAATCATAGCACTTAAACATGGATAAAAGTCAGATTTTCATGCCATGGCCCCTTTAAATTACTTTATCAGATCTGGTCGGTTCAGCGGACTGCCTTATTTCATTTTGTTTTTTTCCAAACATTTGTACTGCCCAGTCAAATTCTCTTTTTCATTACATTTTCTATTTTGTATGTGTTAAGTCCTTTTTCTGGTTCTGTTCATGAGTATTGGTGTTTACTTACTCCATCTTTCTAGATTGCCACCATATATTTTTTGACGTGTTCCTTCCACTCTCCGTAATTCAAACAGACAACTTCATTTCTCCTTTCTATAAACTGTGTTTATCATTGAGTGCTCAGGGTTTGTTATAGGTTTTGGATTTGTGAGTGTCCTTTCTTTGATCGAATTGGTTGCGTGTGGATAAATTCTACACACTCTTGCTTTGACATACACACAGATATCTTTGACTTCAATTCCTGGTTGGTTATTCAGAAACAGGCATTAGAAGGCTCAAAACATTAGCTTCCTGTATATTGCATCAGTGGTTCTGTATGTGTGTGTATTTTACCAACAAGTGCTTTTCTGGGCTGATACTAGCTGGTGGCATTTAAGCTGCCTTGACTAAAAAATGACACCAGCATGACTTTTTTATTTGATATTTTATCCATCTCTCATCCTTTCTCTTTTTCTGTGTCTTTCTCATACTTGTTTGTGTTTAGTCAGCAAAGCCACCGCAATACAAAATGGATTGACTAGTCCATTTTTTAGCTATGGTGTTTCAGATTCAGTTCACCTCCTACATAACAGTGCAGTAAACACTGATGAAATCGAACACGAATTTGAGCATTTGTGTGTCTCTGTAGGTTTGTTCATTTCTTTGCAGCCACCCAAGGACATCAGACATCTCCATGCCATAACCCTGAAGCCTCTCGTCTTCCGTCTGCCTACACATGCACATTTATGTGCATCTTAATTTGCCATCATCTCTCCCTCCCCTAGTCTTTGTGATTCACTCTTCCCTCCCTCGCCCTTTCTCCCCATCTGTATCGCAACCTTCTCCCCATCGTAATCACAATATAGCCAATTACCTCAAATTCCCTCATGCTTACATAACTAATAGAGCTAAAGGCTCATTAAACAAACAGCACGCGCATGTCTCATTCTGTTAGCATAAGAGCTAGTCATCATTAGCATTGGTATTAGGATGCTATCTGTATAGGAACCCCAGCACACCAATGTTCTTAAGACCGAGACCGATAGACCGCAGAGAGGGGCTGATAAGGAAGCGTAATAGCTTGGCAGAGTCCATTAGGGATATGAAAGTGTTCGTCAAACAGGGGAGATTCAAAGGGCTTTATGCATTGTAAGTGACTGAGGTCTGATTTCTCATTTGCAGGGTATATTAGATATGATCGTGCTCAGCAAGGTGGAAGGGAAGGAAGAGCTCATCATCCATGCTTTGAAGAACAACTTTGAGGCTGATGCATATTTTGTGAAAGTGATTGGTGAGTATGAGTGACACAGCTCAGGTCTGTTTTGTTGCTTTCATACTGCAACTTATTGCCATCTTTCTATAATCTAAACCTTTTCAACGCTCAACAATAATGATTTTTTTGCAGGCTGGGATAGACCAGTTTAGATTTTCACTGGCCGCAACATAAAAAATATATATAATATTTATAAGAAATGTATTATTAATAATAAAAATTTTCAGAAATATATTTTATGTTCAAAAGAAATAGAATTCTATCTTTTATAAAATGTTTGAAATAAAAATAATATTTTTCACTTTTTATTTGAAAATGTATTACATTTCTTTTTTTTGAAAATAGTGGGTTTTTTTATTTTATGCCACTTTAAACAAACTTCTTCCACATTATTTTTGCAATTCGGGACAAATCTAGCCCTTTAGATAATACTCATTCTGTCATCTCCCAGAAACGCTCTCACACTGGCCCTAGGCCATCAGGCCATCCTTATTTTTGAGCTCTTCCTTTATAGCAGAATTCCATTGCAGGTTGCATTTGCTTTGAAGTGAATCAGACAGCCATGCGTTCCTCAACGTAGAGGTCGGTAACTGAGGGCCATAGTTATTTGGGCTCACGTGCTGGGTTCTTTATTGTGCTGTTTACCTGCGTTGGCCCAACAAAGACGCCATAGTGGTCGTAGAGCTGTCGGGTTTTGACATTTGGAGAGTTGACATTTCCAGAGCCAAATGTGTCCACTAGAAAGTAGCCATGATGCCATTTAATCCTGCCTGCTGCGTTTTAATTAAAGGAGAGAGAGAGAGCTTTTCCCCCTTACTCTTTCTCTTTTGCGCCCTTTCCCGCTTCACCTCCTCCTTCTCAAGCACACAGATTAGCTTCCTCAATGTAACAGCATGTGAGAATCATTCTATCAGTGTCAGATTAAAAAAGCATGAAAATGACCTAGAGTCACTAAACCTCTCATTCACTTGCTTATTAGTGGGCACTTTTTTTCCCTTTCTTGCAGATCTAGTGTTTAATGAGAGTGCTTTGACCTAGGATGTCTTGGAGAGTAATAAATAAAGAGGCATTGTGGGTAGTTTCCTGCAGCTACAAACTTGAAAGCATCTTATGCCTCTATATATGAAGAGTTTCGTTGCAAAACGAGATAAATCCATTTTTTAAACATTTTTGTGAAAACAACCAAAAAACAAGATTTCTGAACAATTAAAAAAAAACGGTGGTTATCTCGTTTTGCAACGAAACTCTTCATATGTAAAAGATTAAAGGGATAGTTCACCCAAAAATTATCATTTTCTCATCCTCATGTTGTTCTAAATTTCTTTTTTATATATTTTGATAAATGATGGTATAGCACACAGCTGATTGTAACCATTGACTTCCATGGTAGAAAAAACAGATATGATGGAATTCAATGCACTGCAAAAAAATGATTTTAAGAAAAAATGTCTTAGTATTTTTGTCTTGTTTTAAGAAAAAAAATCTAAAAATTCTTAAATTAAGATGCTTTTTCTTGATGAGCAAAATAACCCAAGAAAATAAGCCTATAGTTTTTTGACCAAAAATATCAAACCTAAGTGATTTTGTTCATAAAACAAGAAAAAAAAAATCTGCCAATGGGGTAAGCAAAAAATCTTAAACATTTTTCTTAAACACTAGTTCAAGAAAAAATGTGCTACCCCATTGGCAGATTTTTTTGTTTGTTTTATGCACAAAATCACTTAAATTTGATGTTTTTGGTCTAAAAACTAGACCTATTTTATTGGGGCATTTTGCTTTTTAAGAAAAAGCATTTTAATTTAAGAATTTTTCAATATTTTTACTGAAAACAAGACAAAAATACAAAAAAAAATTCTTGAAAATCATTTTTTGCATTGTGGGTACCAACAACCGTTGTGTGCTTACCATCATTTATCAAAATATCTTCTTCATCATTTATCACAATACTTCCATAATATTTGTTTTCCTACTATTAAAGTTAACGATTACAATCAGCTTGCTATTATTTATCAAAAGTTTATCTTGTGTTTATCAGAAAAGAAATTCATGAGGATGATGATGACAGAATTTTCATTTTTGGTTGAACTATCCCTTTAAATTGATTTCTTATATACTATAATATTTTATTCAAGTTCTTGTACAACATGCTGTACTTCATGAGATTATTTGTTATACCTTTATTCTGGAATGGGGGGTACGCGAGGACCAGGATTGGGTACGCGTCTATGCGTAGGCTACACCATACACAACGCAGAAGTATAAATTTGGCTTTAGCAATATCCAACCAATGTCTTCACTATAGTGTCAGAAAAAGTGGTCAAAAATGGTCCCTAGCTGTCATTGGGACAGTACCCTTCAAAAATTACACCTTTGTCGCTAAAGAGTTCATATTATTATTAAAGAGGTAACAAACATTGCTAAATAGCACTAAATTGGTTCATAGCTCGTAATTATAGAGGAACCATTTTAGTGCTATGTAGCACCTATGAAGAACCATACGGGGTCCACTTAAAATGGTTCCTCTATGATAACAAGCTAAGAACCACTTTAAGTGCTATTTAGCACCGTTTGTTTTTAGAGTGTACATACTGGTACCAAAGAGTGCAAGTTAGGACCTCAAAGGTACACATGTATACATATCACATCTAAATGGTACATATTAGGACATTTCTAAAAGCTATTGCCCCAGTAACAGCTGGGGACCATTTTGTTTGTGGTGTGGTCCACATGATGTGTTTTTATGCCTAACTGCATTAAAGCGTTTAGAAGCACCAGTGTAGAATTTGAAGGCCATAGAAATCAAAACAGAAACCATGACATCCAAGATCTTTTCAATCGCGTGTCTGAAATTGCTCTGAGTTGTTTTCTTTAGACAGTCAGTCTAATGGCTTGAAAGGACCCATTGCCCTTCAAACTGAAATACGTGCCATCTGACAGCCCAAAATATAGAAGTTGTCCTGTAAAAGTAGTTTATGAACACAGGACCAACTGCACTTTCCACTGTTCACTAGGGAAAAGTGGGTGATGTACTGTGCATCAGCTTGCCCGTTTTACTCCACTCCGGAGGAATTGTGGTTATGTACGCCATATCCTATTACAATTATCTTCCCACTCAATGGTTTATATATTACTGGGGATGCCCTCAGTTATTTCACATATCATCCTCAGAGGAGTAAATAAACAGCTTAGCTCCATTCTATGATGCCAAGTCCTCAAGGCCATATGCTTTTTCATATAAATCAGAACATGAAATGAGTCTTATCACAGACAGTAATAGGTGATGCCATAATATTGGTATGTGTTGCAGCACTTTTATCTTGTGCCATATGTATTACCCACCCACTTGCCCCCTTTCCATCAATCTCATAAATGCTTAGGCAGAAACGCACATACTTACACTTTCCCCCACTTCTTGCCTCCGAGCTGCAACTAAATACAAAACGCAAAAGGAAGTCAGAATGAATGCTCCAAGCGAAAGAGTGAAAGAGAAGGGGAGAGGCCAGGTGGTGTAATTTCCTGTGATTGCATGTCCTAAACACGCACAGACTCCGGTTCGAGTGTGTGTTTACGGTGTGCATGGGTGAACCAGTGTGTGTTGGCTATATACACAGGGGGAGAACTATGGCAGCTGATTGCATTCCCGTTCATTTATTAGAATGCAGATGAGCCGCAATGAGGAACATCTGCGCGCTTTGTTCAGTCTGCTTCACGTTTCTTTGCCTCTCTGCTATCTGTCATTTTGAAAACCAAGATCCCCCCATAAACGTTTAAACTGTGCTTATATACGAAGGCTCTTTACATGTGCCTCCTTTGCTCTTTCTCCTTTAAATTGGATGTTATGAATGACTTTGAGTGTGTTCAATTGAGTGCAATATAGACATGGTGGAGAGAAAGATGTAGAGAGAAGTAGAAAGAAAATAAGTAAATGAAGGAATGGTTGCAGTCTGAGCTTAAACCTGCATCACCCACATAAGCATCATAGCTCAGTGTACCATAAAAGCCTGCTAACCCTCTCACCTGCCACTGAGTAGCACTGATAAGACAGCTTTTTAAAGGGACAGTACACCTAAAAATGAAAATGCATTTACTCACTCTCATGTTGTTACAAACCTGTATAAATGTCTTTGTTCTGATGAACACAATGAAAGACATTTTGTTATACACTCACCTAAAGGATTATTAGGAACACCTGTTCAATTTCTCATTAATGCAAATTATCTAATCAACCAATCACATGGCGGTTGCTTCAATGCATTTAGGGGTGTGGTCCTGGTCAAGACAACCTCCTGAACTCCAAAATGAATGTCAGAATGGGAAAGAAAAGTGATTTAAGCATTTTTGAGCGTAGCATGGTTGTTGGTGCCAGACGGGCTGGTCTGAGTATTTCACAATCTGCTCAGTTACTGGGATTTTCACGCACAACCATTTCTAGGGTTTACAAATAATGGTGTGAGAAGGGAAAACATCCAGTATGTGGCAGTCCTGTGGGCAAAAATGCCTTGTTGATGTTAGAGGTCAGAGGAGAATCTGCCGGCTGATTCAAGCTGATAGAAGAGCAACTTTGACTGAAATAACCACTTGTTACAACCGAGGTATGCAGCAAAGCATTTGTGAAGCCACAACACGCACAACCGTGAGGCGGATGGGCTACAACAGCAGAAGATCCCACCGGGTACTCATCTCCACTACAAATCTGAAAAAAGGCTATAATTTGCACGAGCTCACCAAAATTGGACAGTTGAAGACTAGAAAAAACGAGTCTTGATTTCTGTTGAGACATTTAGATGGTAAAGTCAGAACTTGGCGTAAACAGAATGAGAACATGGATCCATCATGCCTTGTTACCACTGTGCAGGCTGGTGGTGGTGGTGTAATGGTGTGAGGAATGTTTTCTTGGCACACTTTAGGTCCATTAGTGCCAATTGGGCATCGTTTAAATGCCAAGGCCTACCTGAGCATTGTTTCTGACCATGTCCATTCCTTTATGACCATCATGTACCCATCCTCTGATGGCTACTTCCAGCAAGATAATGCACCATGACACAAAGCTCGAATCGTTTCAAATTGGTTTCTTGAACTTGAGTTCACCATACTAAAATGGCCCCCACAGTCACCAGATCTCAACCCAATAGAGCATCTTTGGGATGTGGTGGAACGGGAGCTTCGTGCCCTGGATGTGCATCCCACAAATCATCATCAACTGCAAGATGCTATCCTATCAATATGGGCCAACATTTCTAAAGAAAGCTTTCAGCACCTTTTTGAATCAATGCCACGTAGAATTAAGGCAGTTCTGAAGCCGAAAGGGGGTCAAACACAGTATTAGTATGGTGTTCCTAATAATCCTTTTTAC